>NC_091212.1:6918891-7093891 GCF_040958095.1 Procambarus clarkii | reverse complement strand
CTTGAGGCACTCCACTTACAACATTTTCCCACTCTGACTTGATTCCATTTATACTAACTCTCTGTTTCCTTTGGTATAGCCATGCCCTAATCCAGCTTAATATAGCACCCCCAATACCATGAGACTCTATTTTTTTAATCAGTCTTTCATGTGGCACTGTATCAAAAGCTTTGCTAAAGTCAAGGTATACAACATCGCAATCCTTACCACTATCAACTGCCTCAACAATGCTAGAATAAAAAGATAACAAATTTGTTAAACATGAACGGCCATTTATAAAACCATGTTGCGACTCAATTATTAATTTATGTTTTTCAAGATGAAGACGAATTTTATTTGCTATTATAGATTCGAGTAACTTTCCCACAATAGACGTTAGGCTAATTGGTCGATAGTTAGACGCAAGTGATCTATCTCCTTTCTTAAAAACTGGTATCACATTAGCAACTTTCCAAAACTCTGGCACTCTGCCTGACTCTATTGATTTATTAAATATGGTTGACAGTGGGTCACAAAGCTCCTCTTTGCATTCTTTAAGCACCCTAGCAAACACTTCATCCGGCCCTGGGGATTTGTTTGGTTTGAGTTTTACTATTTGTTTAAGAACATCCTCCCTGGTAACTGCTAAACTCGTCAACCTGTCCTCGTCCCCACCCACATAGACTTGTTCGGCTGAAGGCATATTGTTAAGTTCCTCTTTAGTAAATACAGATACAAAATATTTATTAAAAATACTACTCATCTCTTCATCACTATCTGTTATTTGACCTGTCTCAGTTTTTAATGGACCTATCCTTTCCCTAGTCTTAGTACGATATAACTGAAAAAACCCTTTAGGATTTGTCTTTGCTTGCCCTGCTATGCGAACTTCATAGTTTCTTTTTGCTTTCCTTATCTCTTTTTTAACATTTCTAAGCAGTTGTACGAATTCCTGTTCTAAAGTGACCTCCCCATTTTTAATCCTTTTGTACCAAGCTCTCTTTTTACCTATAAGGTTCTTCAAATTCTTTGTTATCCACTTTGGGTCATTAGTATACGATCTATTCAATTTGTATGGTATACTACGTTCCTGTGCTTTGTTTAGAATATTCTTAAATAAGTTATATATTGAATCCACATCGAAATCCCCATTTAAGTCACCTATCGCTGGGTTCATGTCTCGCTCCAAGACCGGCCCACACCCCATACCCAAGCCTTTCCAATCAATTTGACCCAAAAAATTTCTTAGGCTATTAAAATCAGCTTTTCGAAAATCTGGCACTTTAACAGAATTTTCTCCTACTGGTCTATTCCATTCTATGCTAAATCTGATTTCTTTGTGATCACTGCTCCCTAGCTCACTCCCTATTTCGATGTCATTAATTTGCGTTTCCCTGTTAGTTAACACTAAATCTAAAATATTATTTTCCCGTGTTGGTTCCTTAATGTGTTGCGTAAGAAAGCAATCGTCAATTAATTCTAGAAAATCTTCTGCTTCACTATTCCCTGTTTTGTTCAACCAGTTTATTCCGCTAAAATTAAAGTCACCCATGACATAAATACTGTTAGATCTAGATGCTCTAGATATTTCATCCCATAGATGCTTTGCTTCCATTCTGTCTAAATTTGGTGGCCTATATATTACTCCTATTATAATATTATTAGCTTTTTCGTTTAATTCAATCCAAATAGTTTCTGTGTGTGGCTCTGTTTTGATTCCCTCTTTGAGACTACATTTCAAATTGTCCCTAACATATATGGCTACTCCACCTCCTCGTCTAATATATCTATCCGTGTGAAATAGTTTAAATCCATATATTTGATATTCAGCTAATAGTTCTCTATTTTCTACATTAATCCACGTTTCGGTAAGTGCAATAATATCTATTTTTTCTGTGCAGACAAGAGCATTTAATTCGTTAATTTTATTTCTTAGACTTCTACTGTTAGTGTAATATACCCTAAGTGAATTGTTATTTTGCGGACCTTCTCTTTCCCTGATCGTTTTGCCAATTCCTTTCTCCCACAAACACCTACTTTTATTACCTCCTTCCTCCAAATCAATTCCCATACCTCTATCTACTAACAGTTTAAACCCAAACAAACACCTCTAACCACTTCTTCTAGCGAGTTCGCAACAGCAACAACCCCAGCTCTCGATAGATGCACCCCATCACGAGCATACATTTCATTTCTTCCATAGAAGTGTTCCCAGTTGTCTATGAAAGATATTGCATTTGATTTGCAATATCTTTCCAGCCGGCAATTGACACCAAGTGCCCTCGATATCCATTCATTTCCCACTCCCTTTCTTGGAAGAATGCCACATATGATCGGGATTCCTCCCTTGCTCCTAACTCTATGGCTGTTTTATACCTCTGAATCAGTTCCTCACTCCTGACTCGACCAACATCATTTCCTCCCACGCTAATGCAAATAATGGGATTGTTCCCATTACCAGCCATAATATCATTCATGTTGTTTATAATATCACCAATGCCAGCTCCGGGATAGCAAACCCTTAACCTGTTCCCCCTATCTCTAGCACAAAACGTTCTATCCAAATACCTTATCTGGGAATCTCCCACAACTAATGTTTGCTTAGGTACTTCCTTTACTTTCTGAGGGGCCTGCGCTTCCTTTCTCTTCGTTGCTTTCCCTTTTGCGCGATCCACAGTCTCTCCACAGCACTCGTCCTCCAAAACGTCAAATGAATTTGAAGTTGCTATGGCGTTTGAAGGCGGCTTTATCAAAGTCTTCTTAAGGCCCCTGTCTTTCGCAACTCTCCAAGACGAGGTCCCTTTACTGCTGGTCTCCTCCTTCGTTACTTCTCGTTGTTTTTTAAGCTGACGCACCTCCTCCCGCAGAGAGTCCAACTCTGTCCTCAGGGCTCCCACTAGAGTCACCAGGTCCTTCACTACAACTTCCATATTGCTATGATAATATAACAACACTCAGGAGCTCCGGTTAACACAACCTCTCACTGTGACTTCACCTGACCGACTGTCAGGTGAGGTTCTTCAACTGACAGCTATAATGACCCCCCCCCCCCCCTAGCCTTAGTTTAAGAACCTAAGATTAACAGCAACAGATGAGTAGAGAACACAAATAGCACTTTAACCAGGTTCTTCAACTGACAGCTATAATGCCCCCCCCCCCCTTGCCTTAGTTTAAGAACCTAAGATTAACAGCAACAGATGAGTAGAGAACACAAATATGCAATCGCCGTCCCTTTCAATTATGTATAATGAGAATGTGTCATTATGACAACAAGGTGACGGGTAAAACACACCCAAGCATTCTACACACTCTTGACTACTCCCCCCCCCCCCCCCCACCTGTCAGTTCTTCATGTGACGCATCACCGCCTCACTCACGCCAGAACCAATAGAACCCAGAACCACTTAGCTGTGTGAAGGCTGACGCAAGACACAAGGGGGTCGTACCTGAACATGAAATAAAACCTCATTAAAGACAATTGCAGGAAGGTCGAATAAGAGAGGAGGGGGGGGGGAGAGGGGGGGGGAGAGGGGGGGGGAGAGGGGGGGGGAGAGGGGGGAGAGGGGGGGGGAGAGGGGGGGGAGAGGTGGGGGGGGAGAGGGGGGGGGAGAGGTGGGGGGGGAGAGGGGGGGGAGAGGTGGGGGGGAGAGGTGGGGGGGGAGAGAGAGATGTCCAGCGGCATGGAGGACGTACCACCAACTATTTCCAGGGTAGTTAAGAAGCGTTTCAGTGTGGAGGGGGGGGGGAGCAGGAGTAAGGAGCCAAGGGGGTTGCCCCCCCTCCTCAAGGGGGGGGGGGGTGCAGGTGTGGAGGGGAAACAATGGGTCCCCTCCCCCCCCCCCCCCCCCCAGGCGGGGAGACACACCTGTCAGCCCGCCAAGCCTGCATGGCGTGTACTACTGGACTCTGAGCAACCTGTGTTGGCCTCTTGTATATTAACTACTACTTGGTTGGATGTCCCGGCCACTCTGGTCCTGGGTTCGATCCCAGGCGCCGGCGAGAAGCAATGGGCAGAGTTTCTTTCACCCTATGCCCCCTGTTACCTAGCAGTAAATAGGTACCTGGGAGTTAGTCAGCTGTCACGGGCTGCTTCCTGGTGTGTGTGTGTGTGTGTGTGTGTGTGTGTGTGTGTGTGTGTGTGTGTGTGTGTGTGTGTGTGTGTGTGTGTGTGTGTGGTGTGTGGTGTGGGGAGGAAAAAATAGTAGTTAGTAAACAGATGATTGACAGTTGAGAGGCGGGCCGAAAGAGCAGAGCTCAACCCCCGCAAGTACAACTAGGTGAACACACACACACACACTGCCCGTCCCTATGTCTGAATTTATGCCTGTCTGTCTATCTGCCTTTTTGTAAACTAACAATAGGGTTCATTAGGTAAGCAATTCAGAATCGTAGTCAAATTTCAAGCAAAAGCTGTTATCCTCCATCAGCTCATCACAGCCATAATAATCTCCTGACTTATTCCACGAGATTATTGTTTGTAAACATTAAGAATACATTAATACTGAGTAAATCATACAAGGAACAGAATGTGTATTCACCTAGTTGTATTTGCGGGGGTTTAGCTTTGCTCTTTCGGCCCGCCTCTCAACTGTCAATCAACTGTTTACTAACTACTTTTGTTTTCCTCTCCACACCACACACACACACACATTCCAGGAAGCAGCCCGTGACAGCTGACTAACTCCCAGCTACCTATTTACTGCTAGGTAACAAGAGGCAATTCAGGGTGAAAGAAACTTTGCCCATTTGTTTCTGTGGAGCGGGAATTGAACCCGCTCCACAGAATTACGAGTCCTGCGCGCTATCCACCAGGCTACCAGGCCCCCCCCCCCCCCAAGTCAGGAGCCAACTGTGTGCCAGAGCCTTCATATGCTCGTTTGACCTGATGATTTCCTGCCTGTCGACGTGTTTAGTGAACTAGTTCTAGATACTAGTCAGCCTAGGAATGATGGTCTTGAAAAGGGTATCCACCTGTACGAGGCGGTGGATGGCAGAGAGCCTTGTGCTATAGATGCCAAATTCTGATTGTCCATGAAGTTGGGCCAGGTGAGGTACTTTGAGAATATTGGTGTGTGTCCCTCCTGCTCCCCCTCCCTCTGTGCCACCTAGCAGCAGCCCTCAGTAGAGTGTGTTCACTGACGTGTGGTCTGCTGGGCACATCCCAAATGCGATTGAGCGAATGCATTAAGTGTTGGCACTTGGGAGGATGGGAACCAAGAGATGGGGAAAAGAGTATGCTGGTAGACCTAATGTTAATGATGCACTGAAAACATATTACAGGCAAAGTATGATATTTTATACATTTTTGCAGACATCATTACATTAAGTTTTATATTATAAAAAAAAAACAATAATCCCGAGTTCAATAAATATGATACTCCGAGAATTGTCGAGAGGGTTCACATCAGTGCTGTATCAAGTTAATTTTTTTTTAAGTTATGCCAGCCCCGACTTGGCCATGTTGGGTACATACCCCACAGGAATCACGGTGCAATATTGGGTGAGGCTAGCCCCAAGCGTCACGCCTCTAATCTTTAGCAAACATTTCCATTTATATACATGTACCCACAAGTACTCTTCCTCACCCACAAGCACTTGGGCACCAGCCTCTACCCAACACCCACAAGCACTTGGGCACCAGCCTCTACCCAACACCCACAAGCACTTGGGCACCAGCCTCTACCCAACACCCACAAGCACTTGAGCACCAGCCTCTACCCAACACCCACAAGCACTTGGGCACCAGCCTCTACCCAACACCCACAAGCACTTGGGCACCAGCCTCTACCCAACACCCACAAGCACTTGGGCACCAGCCTCTACCCAACACCCACAAGCACTTGGGCACCAGCCTCTACCCAACACCCACAAGCACTTGAGCACCAGCCTCTACCCAACACCCACAAGCACTTGGGCACCAGCCTCTACCCAACACCCACAAGCACTTGGGCACCAGCCTCTACCCAACACCCACAAGCACTTGGGCACAACATCATTCGACCTGTAAAATCAATAGAGAGTATCCTTGACGCCCCCCCCCGCCCCCCTTGACAACACCCCAGAGGGTAGCCCCTTTACACGAGAGATGGGTGTAGCTGGGAATATAATAACACCCCCCACCCCCCACTCCTCCCCCTCCCCAGACAACACCCCAGAGGTGAAGCCCCTATACATGAGAATATGACCCCAGCCACACCCCTCCCCTCCCCCCCCCCCTCCTCCACACCACCTCCGATAACATTAATTAAATTTGTATTCACAAGAATGTGTATATAAAGAACATAAGAGAACATAACCTGTCTCTACACAACGGATCCATTGTGTAGAGACAGGTTAGGTTACACACTCACGAAGCCACCATTACGTCAAGCCAAAACTTCAAAATAACTTGTGAAGACTTAAATTAAATTAATTAAATTAATTATATTAATTAATAATTAATTATATTAATTATATTAATTATTATATTATATTAATTATTATATTATATTAATTATTATATTAATTATTAATTATAATTAAATATTAAATTAATTAAATAAATTCAAAGTGTGAAGGAGATTAACTCTTAACACTAAAAGAGAAGAGAATAAAAAATGTGGAAAAGTTAAGATAAATAAAGAGGAATAAAATAAAAAAGGCGATACTTATTATTCATTATTCTAACAACAGTATTTTATTGACATTAATAACACCGTAAATACTAAGGAGTAATGTTGAAACTCGACTGGAACATTACAGAGTAATAAACTATAACTAAAGCTTAATGGCGTCAACACTTTATATAAACAAAATGTACACTATGATGTTTTTGTTAGATTTGCCTCTTGGAACAAAATGTCCCAAGTAGCACGGGCTATGGTGAGCCCGAGTCTACACATTATAAATTAAATAAATCCACAGACACGACATAATATTGGTCCACGACGGACCGAAATGTCGTCGTTTCTTTAACGGACCGAAATGTCGTCGTTCTTTAACGGACCGAAATGTCGTCGTTCTTTAACGGACCGAAATGTCGTCGTTCTTTAACGGACCGAAATGTCGTCGTTCTTTAACGGACCGAAATGTTGTCGTTCTTTAACGGACCGAAATGTCGTCTTCTGTGCTGTTTGTTCATAACATCTTCAGCCTCGTTATTGTGACCCTTCGTCTGTCTATAAATTAAATGAAGTTCTTGCGGTAATCAGTTTCCGAAGGAGTTATCTTGAGATGGTTTCGGGGCTTAGCGTCCCCGCGGCCCGGTCCTCGACCAGGCCTCCTAAATACAGGTTTACTTTATATACAGTGGTGCCAAGACTTTCCTTGGCACCACTGTATATGCTTAGATCCTTATTGCCCTGAGGCAGCAGAGGGGAGGCAGCAGAGGGGAGGCACTAGAGGGGAGGCACTAGAGGGGAGGCACTAGAGGGGAGGCACTAGAGGGGAGGCACTAGAGGGGAGGCACTAGAGGGGAGGCACTAGAGGGGAGACAGCAGAGGGGAGACAGCAGAGGGGAGACAGCAGAGGGGAGGCAGCAGAGGGGAGGCAGCAGAGGGGAGGCAGCAGAGGGGAGGCAGCAGAGGGGAGGCAGCAGAGGGGAGGCAGCAGAGGGGAGGCAGCAGAGGGGAGGCAGCAGAGGGGAGGCAGCAGAGGGGAGGCAGCAGAGGGGAGGCACTGAGGGAGGCAGCAGAGGGGAGGCACTGAGGGAGGCAGCAGAGGGGAGGCAGCAGAGGGGAGGCACTGAGGGAGGCAGCAGAGGGGAGGCACTGAGGGAGGCAGCAGAGGGGAGGCACTGAGGGAGGCAGCAGAGGGGAGGCAGCAGAGGGGAGGCAGCAGAGGGGAGGCAGCAGAGGACAGCCACATCCCACAGAGGAAGACACCAATAAACATAACAAGGTTCACCCCCTCATACAGGAAGGCAGTACCCGTCTATCTCTCTGTCCGTGTCTGTCCGTGTCTCCGTCCGTCCGTCCGTGTCTCTGCCTGTCTCTGTCCCCCCCCCCCACCCCCCACCGTTCCCATCGGCATACACACACACCGACAAGTGTTACCAGCTCTTCACCCAAGAGTGAGCTGACCAAACCTCCTCGTCACAAAATCTAATGCAAGAGCTACACAATATGAGTCAATAACTCTTAGAGCCTAAGAGTTATTCTAGGCCCCTTAGAGCTTGAGAGTCTAGCTCTAAGGGTCCAACATACAACTATTCCGTATTCTTTCCGAAGCCCAATAAGTAACACCTTCCGATCTGTTTATTCTTTGAATATCTAGCATGTTGTGATCATGTCTTCTCTGGTCCTCCGCTTTCACGGAGAACATGTTTCCCGTAGTTCAGGGCCCGGCCCACGCAGAAAATCGCCAGAGGGTTTCATATTGACTTTGAAAGTGAATATGAATATTATCTCTCTCTAAGTTTCTAAAATCATTTGTTAACATTAATTATCTTGAGACACAGTTATTGTGCTTGAGGCCTTCTGTTTATTTATTTTTATTATTTATATATTTTATAATATTTATAATATTTATAATAATATTTATATATTATTATTTATATTACTTCTATTTAGACCCCGGTGAGGTCCAGCCACTATCGCAATGAATAAATATAATTAGATGATAGTAATATCATCTAGAAATGTTGTTAATAACATTTGTGGTTGTAAGTGGCTCTCAACGGGGCCGGCACGTACCCCCGGGGTCCGACCCCCCTTCCCCCCCCCCCGGTTGAAGTCGGGAGGGGGGGTCACAGGGGCGAGCAAGCAAGGACGGAGGGGGGGGGGGGGAAGGCCCACATTATCAGGAAGGGACATAATCCCCCATCAATTAAGTCTCTCATCCCCCCCCCCCCCCCCATCCTCAACCGTCACATCTGTGTGCCAAGCCACGAGGCAGAGCGCGCGCGCGCACACACGCGCGCACACACACGCACACACACACACACACACACACACACACACACACACACACACACGCACACACACACACACACACACACACACACACACACACACACACACACACACACACACACACACACACAGTAGTGGAAAAATGGAATGCACTTGGGGAACAGGTTGTGGAAGCAAACTCTATTCATACTTTGCAGGACAAACATTTCAATTGTGACACTAGCTCTCCACATATGTCAGTTGCTTAATTTAGAAACTGTATTGGTCGATCTCGAACCCAATGATGATGTGACGATGTGCATTGAATTTTATAACTAGCTCCTCAAGACTCGGATTGATGTCCATAGGGAATGGAAAGGATGGGGGAGGTAGAGGGATGGGGAGATGAAATTCAGGAAGAGGATGCGGGTGTAGAGAGAGAGGAGGTAACTTACTTAGAATTGACACATTGTGGTGTTCAGTCCCTGAGCCCATTATGTGCCTCTGTAACCCTTTCCACTACCACCCACAAGATGGGTATGGGGTGCATAATAAATGAACTAAACAAACCCCCAGAGAACAAACTCGCTTAACTAAACGATTTATATTTTTTCCGCCCAGCTAGGTCCATTATATACCTTTAACATTTTAAGAGCACCACTCAAAAGGAGGCCACACGCCCACCAAACCCATATACTTCATAACTACAACAGCCAAGTATCGTTCCAGGAAACCCAAACCCAGTTTCCAGCAGGCAACCCATAAGTCATCCAACACCCACGGGTTCCGTCCGTACAATACCTGAACTGTTATATAGGGCGATATGTTTGTTCCAAATTATTCTCCTCGCTAACAGGAATGGTGAACCGCTTAACACGTACTTGTGTAAAGGAGGAAATGTATATGTTTATCTCTCAGAATGTTTGGTAATATGTTTATTGTTTGTGATGTGTGTCTATGTATGTGTTAACACGTTGTACTGAACGGGGTGAGAATAGCTTGAGCTACCTCATCCCTTTGTGTGTATTTTACCTCAATAAACTTATTTCAATTTCAATTTCACTTAACAAGAGTGTAGACTGAGGCTGATGATTTGGGATAAGTTATTAATATGTATATAATGCAAACTTGTAACCTTGTAGCTCACGTAAGTACACACACACACACACACACACACACACCGGACTCAAGGGGTGTTAAAAGTCGACTGTCGTGCACAATACCGGTGTTAACACGCAGTTATTACTGCTGCAAGAACCCCCCCTCCCTCCAACCTCGTGAAATATATAACAATATTAACTTACACTTGAGAAAATTGGTATTTTGAGTAAACAGCATTATGAAATTAATGAATGCGTCCATGGGGTCGACCGCAGGATGGAATGGACTTAGTCTGAGGACGGGATGTGAGAGTCGTGTGTTAAACAGTTATTCATTCATAAACCGCGGGTATGGCGGGTGTATGGAATCACTTTTGGCCTTTATTTGTGTTGATGAGCTGCCTTAATTCGTCAAATATTAGCGAACTGACGCTGATTGACTAATACTTTCCTTCCAGTCGTAACGAGGTTGTTGGAGTCTCTGTAGACCCATATTATTCTAACGCTCCCATCTTCTGTAACGCGCAGACTACACACCTTTAATCCAGAATTTGAGGCACACCGCCTACTTACGCTAACTGAATTATGCTCTCACAAAAGCCTTTTGGCTCTAAATCACCCTAAGAGCTAATCAAGCCAATTATCTAATACAATTTATCGTTAGCCGTTTGGAAAGCTAACACCTAACTAGAAGCTGTTTGGGAAAGGCTTCAGGGCCAGTTGCATTGTCAGACTAATCCAATAATTTCAGTAATGTACAAACAGGCAAATTTCTGACAGTTCAAAAGTAAACTAAAAGGTACAGGAACGCTAAGTCTTGCAAACTGAGGGGATGTACCATTCAAACCTCTCTTCTGTAGCTTTGCAGTCGGGGCAATCTATTCCCAACTGGAAGGTCCCGGGTTTGATTCCCGCGGCAGGACATGCTACCTTACACTTGAAACCGTTGTTTTGCCGGCGAGTATAGAGCCCCAGTGGAGCACTCGCCCTGCACCAAGCTCACCAGAGTCACACAAACCCTCTTCAAGAAATATTCAGCCCACTCCATGTCTTCCAGGAGTCTTCCAGGAGTCTTCCAGGAGTCATACTGCAGAGTCGTGGGTTTTCCTTCATTGAGTGCCTTCCTCGCTCCTGCTCCTTCATCCAAGACACCTACTGGTGTCTACCTCTACCTCTACTCTACACACAACTACCCATTACAGGGTGGGGTAAATATAGCCTAAGCTACTCTATCCTTTTGAGTAGCTTATAGTAGTATCTCAATACACATACTTGAACTTAACCCCCATCATAGCGTGTTCATACAACCTAGAGTGATTCCGGGTTTCACAAGAAAGATTTACAAACTGCCATCACTGGAGGCGGGGCCCAGGAGTTGGAGCCCCCCTGTGGCCATAATCCCCAAGCGGAGGGCACCGTCTGTGACGCCCTTGGACAGAGCAGACACCGGTACAACAGGCACGGCGCGCTGTGCCCTAGCTGCCTTTCTGCCTTAATGCCATCATAAAACAGTGTCTCGTTAATGAACTAGATTCGTCAAGCAGCCAGCCTCTCCTGTTACACGGGCGGGAGGGGCGGGAGGGGCGGGAGGGGAAGGGGAAGGGAAGGGAAGGGAGGGGAAGGGAAGGGAAGGGAAGGGGAAGGCGGGAAAGGGGGTGAAAGAAGGGTCGTTATGCAGACAACAACAAAGAGGGTGAGCCGAGTCAGTGAGCCTCACAGCCCTCTCTCAGCCTTACAGAAGAAGCGGGGCGGTAAAGCAGAGGTAAGGGAGGCGGGCGGCAGAGCAGCGCCCCCCCCCCCCCACACCTGCAGGGGCTGACGGCGACGCAGCGGGGCGTGGCCAGGAGGGGGGCGTCACCCAGGTGGGCGCCTTCAAGGCCCGCTTCACACGCTACACTCCCCCAGTAACCAACACCGGTCTTGCAGATGTTTTGTGACGCCATTGTGCCTTCAACACCCCGGCTTCAACACACTATAATATTCCTACACCTACTGGCTCAAAACATACGACTGGGCTGGAGTTTACGCGTGTGAAACTGAACGTTTCATTTACACAGTTTACAAGTGTAAACTGGTGAACGTTTTAGTGTTCACGAAGAAACAGAATATCGCACGGGCTCTCTTTCTATCCAGGGGCCAGATTCACGAAAGAACTTACGCAAGCACTTACGAACGTGTACATCTTTCCTCAATCTTTGACGGCTTTGTTTACATTTATTAGGCAGTTTACAAGTATGAAAACTTCCCATTCAACTGTTATTGTTATAAACAGCCTCCTGGTGCTTCGGAGCTCATTAACTGTTTAATAATTGGAAACAAAGCCGCCAAAGATTGAGAAAAGATGTACAGGTTCGTAAGTGCTTGCGTAAGTGCTTGCGTGAATCTGGCCCCAAGACAACACGACTGCCTTCGTAACATTGTGTACGATGCGTCGTAGTCTTCCCGGGCTGGTGCCTCCGTATCATTGTACGACTGCACGAAACGCCGCTCCACTTAGCAGTGATGAAGATGTATATGCTTGGATATGTGGCGTGGCTGAGCGCTGGCCTCGAGCCGCGCGTGCGTGCGTGTGCGTGTGCGTGTGCGTGTGCGTGTGCGTGTGCGTGTGTGTGTGTGTGTGTGAGAGAGCCCGCCACCTGTGGTGACTCAACCGTGTACCACCGCAAATATTATCTGTTTATTTTGGCAGCACTGGGAGAGTCCTGGCCAGGGCCTCGTCTTGTGGTGGAGGTGCTCCACCTTCCTCATAACAAGACGTCCAGGGCCTCGCCTTGTGCTGGAGGTGCTCCACCTTCCTCATAACAAGACGTCCAGGGCCTCGTCTTGTGCTGGAGGTGCTCCACCTCCCTCATAACAAGACGTCCAGGGCCTCGCCTTGTGCTGGAGGTGCTCCACCTTCCTCATAACAAGACGTCCAGGGCCTCGTCTTGTGCTGGAGGTGCTCCACCTTCCTCATAACAAGACGTCCAGGGCCTCGTCTTGTGGTGGAGGCGCTCCACCTTCCTCATAACAAGACGTCCAGGGCCTCGCCTTGTGCTGGAGGCGCTCCACCTTCCTCATAACAAGACGTCCAGGGCCTCGCCTTGTGCTGGAGGCGCTCCACCTTCCTCATAACAAGACGTCCAGGGCCTCGTCTAAAATCTCCAGATATAACCTCCATATACCGTTGAGGATACAGCGTGATACATCACTTGGCAGTTCCACAACACGTGAGACACTTGACACAGACATAGACACCTTCCCCGTCTAACACCCGAGCCGCTGCGACATTTATATACATACAACAACAATATTGTATTTTGATGTGTCAGTAAGTCTGGATAACGCTCTGCGTGTAATGTACAGTCACTGACGCGTGTTTTGTTCAGTGTTAAGCGACACTAAACAGGTGCAGCAGCATTTCACCGAAGGCCGCTGACAGATGTTCCTGATAAACATGTATAAACATGTGTGTGTGTGTGTGTGTGTGTGTGTGTATATATATATATTATAGAGGGAATGTTTAGATCCCCTCCAATACAGTTTCTGTGTGTGTATATAATATGTGTATTATATATATATATATATATATATATATATATATATATATATATATATATATATATATATATATATATATATATATATATATATATATATATATATATATATATATATTTGTCCTCTGGTAATATCTGCTCGCATCTTGACATTCCAAATGAATAAACTTCTGTACAATCCCATGTAAACCTTGCTGTACACAGGACCCACGAGACGACCACACCGTGTACACCCTGCTGTACACAGGACCCACGAGACGACCACACCGTGTACACCCTGCTGTACACAGGACCCACGAGACGACCACCCCGTGTACACCCTGCTGTACATAGGACCCACGAGACGACCACACCGTGTACACCCTGGTGTACACAGGACCCACGAGACGACCACACCGTGTACACCCTGGTGTACATAGGACCCACGAGACGACCACACCGTGTACACCCTGGTGTACATAGGACCCACGAGACGACCACCCCATGTACACCCTGGTGTACATAGGACCCACGAGACGACCACACCGTGTACACCCTGCTGTACACAGGACCCACGAGACGACCACCCCGTGTACACCCTGCTGTACACAGGACCCACGAGACGACCACACCGTGTACACCCTGGTGTACATAGGACCCACGAGACGACCACACCGTGTACACCCTGGTGTACACAGGACCCACGAGACGACCACACCGTGTACACCCTGGTGTACATAGGACCCACGAGACGACCACCCCATGTACACCCTGGTGTACATAGGACCCACGAGACGACCACACCGTGTACACCCTGCTGTACACAGGACCCACGAGACGACCACCCCGTGTACACCCTGCTGTACACAGGACCCACGAGACGACCACACCGTGTACACCCTGCTGTACATAGGACCCACGAGACGACCACACCGTGTACACCCTGCTGTACACAGGACCCACGAGACGACCACACCGTGTACACCCTGCTGTACATAGGACCCACGAGACGACCACACCGTGTACACCCTGCTGTACACAGGACCCACGAGACGACCACACCGTGTACACCCCTGGGCTGAACATTCTCTGCCTCACAGAACTTCAATATATATATTCCCACTTTTGCAGAAATCACAGAAATTTTACTTAATGAAAAGGAGTCTTAAGGCGCATTACCTCCAAATCTGACGGTTGACGATACTAAACTAAGGAAATAAATTATAGAATTTGATTTTAATTTACAGACTTCCTATAAAGATCAGCGAACAGGGGGGAGGGGGAGGGGGGGGGGATATATCAACCACATCGTCAGTTTATCTAGTGCATATAGTCCGTGCTACTTGCCCCGCTCCTCAGTCAGGTAAGTTACGGGCTCACCATAGCCCGTGCTACTTGGAACTTGTTCCGAGTAGCTGAATCTATAACAACAACTTTATGTAGTGTTTTTCCTCACACTGAAAACTTTATATAAACAAATGAAACGCAAAATTTTTTCCGCGTGTGCTCACTACACCCTCGAACTTGTAGGGTAAGGTAAAGGTACTTATCTGTTGTGTGTGCTAGGTAGCACATGGGAATGGATATATATATATATATATATATATATATATATATATATATATATATATATATATATATATATATATTATATATACACACACGAGGATAAAGATCTGGGATAGGAGGGAGGGAGGGAAGGAATGGTGCCTAACCACTTGGACCGTCGGGAATCGAACGGTAACCTGCAAGATGCGAGACCGTCGCTTCTTGCAGGTCGAGTGCATTTACTCGGTCCGTGTACCAGTGTTCATAGGTGTTCACTCCCACCGCCATGAACTACCTGTTCACTCTGAGAGCTCGCCGAGCAGGGGACACCATCACCACTACCCTTGTAATGACATGGTTCACAGCCCACCCCGTCTTCTCCAGTCATCACTAAACCACTTCTTGAACATTGAACATTTGAACATTGAACAAATGAACATTGAACATTTTGCACCCGCAAGATAACGTAAGCTTTTTAAGGGTTGATAGATGTTAATCTTCTTGTTTGAGGAGCTGTTCACTTGAGACAGTTAAGCAAGTTCCAGCTGTGTCTGGGTACAAGTGACAGGATGAACAACCCAGCGGGTTTTCTTCCTATTGGGGAGTGTTGTACATGCTGCTATGGCGGTGTGTCCACTCACAAGATGAGTGACGCTGCCCAATACTGTCACTATGGCGGTGTGTCCACTCACAGGATGAGTGACGCTGCCCAATACTGTCACTATGGCGGTGTGTCCACTCAAGGATGAGTGACGCTGCCCAATACTGTCACTATGGCGGTGTGTCCACTCACAGGACGAGTGGCGCTGCCCAATACTGTCACTATGGCGGTGTGTCCACTCACAGGATGAGTGGCGCTGCCCAATACTGTCACTATGGCGGTGTGTCCACTCACAGGATGAGTGACGCTGTCCAATACTGTCACTATGGCGGTGTGTCCACTCACAGGATGAGTGACGCTGTCCAATACTGTCACTATGGCGGTGTGTCCACTCACAGGATGAGTGACGCTGTCCAATACTGTCACTATGGCGGTGTGTTCACTCACAGGATGAGTGACGCTGTCCAATACTGTCACTATGGCGGTGTGTCCACTCACAGGATGAGTGGCGCTGACCAATACTGTCACTATGGCGGTGTGTCCACTCACAGGATGAGTGACGCTGCGCAATAAACTCGCCCCTCGGGGCAAAATTTTAAATAATTAAAATTTTTTGAACATTTGTTATAAGAGCTGTTTCTAAACCTCCACATATCTTTTCGCACTCCGTCACATAGTGACTATACGTCCCTATTTAATGGCGACTTGTCCTCTTCTTGCCCTAGTCCAACCACTTGGACTGGACGGTAGAACGACGGTCTCCCTTCATATAGGTCGGCGTTTAATCCCCGACCGTCCAAGTGGTTGGGTACCATTCCTTTCCCCCCGTCCCATCCCAAATCCTTATCCTGACCCCCCTTCCAAGTGCTATACAGTCGTAATGGCTCGGCCCTTTCCCGTGATAGTTCCTTCCTTCCTCTCTTGCCCTAGAGTTACAGCCCCGCTCCTGTGCCAGATAAGTCCCACTACGGGCTCACCATAGCCCGTGCTACATGCAACTGTTTGTTCCCAGTAGCTAATTCTAAAACAACATCTCCTGCCCTCAACACTTCTATATCAAGTTGGACATTAATTTCAGTAACACGATTCATGACGCTGGGAATAAATTTTTAAATTTTTTTAAATTTTGCCCCGAGGGGCGAGTTTATTGGGCAGCGCCACTCATCCTGTGGGTGGACACACCGCCATAGTGACAGTATTGGGCAGCGCCACTCATCCTGTGGGTGGACACACCGCCATAGTGACAGTATTGGGCAGCGCCACTCATCTTGTGAGTGGACACACCGCCATAGTGACAGTATTGGGCAGCGCCACTCATCCTGTGGGTGGACACACCGCCATAGTGACAGTATTGGGCAGCGCCACTCATCCTGTGGGTGGACACACCGCCATAGTGACAGTATTGGGCAGCGCCACTCATCCTGTGAGTGGACACCGCCATAGTGACAGTATTGGGCAGCGCCACTCATCCTGTGGGTGGACACACCGCCATAGTGACAGTATTGGGCAGCGCCACTCATCTTGTGAGTGGACACACCACCATAGTGACAGTATTGGGCAGCGCCACTCATCCTGTGAGTGGACACACCGCCATAGCAGCATGTACAACACTCCCCAATAGGAAGAAAACCCGCTGGGTTGTTCATCCTGTCACTTGTACCCAGACACAGCTGGGACTTGCTTAACTGTCTCGAGTAAACAGCTCCTCAACCACTGGGAATATTAAGCTCACTTCATATCCAATCCCCTTTGTGATACGAGAGCATCAGCAGTTAACCCTCAACATTTCGTTCTGTATTATTTTTATTTTTTTTATTTTGTTAGAAAAGCCGTTTAGAGTGATGTGAGGAGAGACGCGGCTCCTCCCTCGGTGTGAGCGAGCCGCGCCGTCTCCTTGTGCTCCATACCCTTCAAACAGGGCGTGTGGCCAGACCGCCCCGCCGCCCTCCACCTGTGGCCCTCCACCTGCCCCACACACGCCGCCCTCCACCTGCCCCACACACGCCGCCCTCCACCTGTGGCCCTCCACCTGCCCCACACACGCCGCCCTCCACCTGTGGCCCTCCACCTGCCACACACACACGCCGCCCTCCACCTGTGGCCCTCCACCTGCCCCACACACACGCCGCCCTCCACCTGTGGCCCTCCACCTCCCACACACACGCCGCCCTCCACCTGTGGCCCTCCACCTGCCACACACACACGCCGCCCTCCACCTGCCACACACACACGCCGCCCTCCACCTGCCACACACACACGCCGCCCTCCACCTGCCACACACACACGCCGCCCTCCACCTCCCACACACACGCCGCCCTCCACCTCCCACACACACGCCGCCCTCCACCTCCCACACACACGCCGCCCTCCACCTCCCACACACACGCCGCCCTCCACCTCCCACACACACGCCGCCCTCCACCTCCCACACACACGCCGCCCTCCACCTCCCACACACACGCCGCCCTCCACCTAGCTAAAATGTTATACCAAGAATCGATTTGACGAGGCATCTGTGGCTAGCAGATGTTAGCAGATGCAAATTTTTCTTGTCTCTTGCAAGGGAAATGCGCCCCCCCCCCCCCGTAAAGCCACAGGTGTTAGGGATTGCTTCAACGTGCAGGGAAGCGAATTGCCCTGACGACTGCTCCATCCACTCAGCCGTCTCCACGACGACGTGGAGGGTAGACTGGACGACGTGGAGGGGTAGACTGGACGACGTGGAGAGGTAGACTAGACGACGTGGAGGGGTAGACTAGACGACGTGGAGGGGTAGACTAGTCGACGTGGAGGGGTAGACTAGACGACGTGCAGGAGACAACTGAGGCTGTGAGCATCCTAAAAGCGGGGCAGACAATGTATAATTATATAGATATACGAGTTATCTTGAGGTTATCTTGAGATGATTTCGGGGCCTTGGTGTCCCCGCGGCCCGGTCCTCGACCAGGCCTCCACCCCCAGGAAGTAGCCCGTGACAGAACACCCAGGTACCTATTTTACTGCTAGGTAAGAGTAGTAGAACATTTTGAGGCAAAGGAGTGACTCGAACGAAAACGCGAGTGCAAGACACACTTTTCTTTGTGAAATAGATATATATCATAAAAAAAGGATTTTCGAATAGGTGTATGTTGATGTGTTGCCGTTTTCTTCAGGGATATTCGTGCGTAGGGCAAAGGCCTCAAATCTAAATGTTACTTCTGTCAGTAACATTTAGGCTGTGAATGTTCATGACTTGTGTTGGAGTGAGTAAGGTTGTTGACCAGACCACACACTAGAAGTTGAAGGAACGACGACGTTTCGGTCCGTCCTGGACCATTCTCGAGTCGATTGTGATCTCACAATCGACTTGAGAATGGTCCAGGACGGACCGAAACGTCGTCGTCCCTTCAACTTCTAGTGTGTGGTCTGGTCAACATACTTCAGCCACGTTATTGTGACTCATCGCCTGCATGAGTAAGGTTGTATTCAAAGTGTTTACCAACTATCCCGGTTTACCAACTATCCCGGTTTACCAACTATCCCGTTTGGTAAATCTCGGTGGGAACCCGATTCGATTTTGTTTAACTGAGTCATGTTGGATAATGTTCTAGTCTGTTGGCCACTCCATAAGGCTGACACTTACTCGTTTCTTCTAGCAACTGTAAGACCGGGAAACACAAACCGAAACTGTCTATTTTCCGCTTGTTACAACTTGTAATAAAGTTGTTACATCTTGGCTTAACGTGTTTATGACGTATTAGAACGTTGTTACATCTTGGCTTAACGTGTTTATGACGTATTAGAACGTTGTTACAACTTGCTATATTAGTTGTTATAACTGGTTAGGTGGTGTTAAAACTTGCTCGAACGTTGTACCAACGTCGTAGTTTCGGTGTGTGTTTGCCGGGAACCTATTTCTCGTGCACATGGCCCATCTATGTTCAGTGCTCCTGTTCCTATATTGTGACATTTCAACAAAGTAAGTGGTTCATAATGATGACCAAACCACAACTCAGAAGATGGAGAAGTGACGATGTATCGACTTGATATAATGGTCCAGGACGGACCGAACGTCGTCGCTTCTACATCTTCCAAGCTATGGGTTGGTCACCATTCCTTCAGCCCCGTTATTGTGACCCGTCGTCTAGACAAGTGGTTCATAGTTGGTGGAATTCTTGTACTATCCGGCCAGGTGCGGATAGTACGTGGCATGTACTCGCCTAGTTGTGCTTGCGAGGGTTGAGCTCTGGCTCTTTAGTCCCGCCTCTCAACCGTCAATCAACTGGTGTACAGATTCCTGAGCCTGCTGGGCTCTATCATATCTACATTTGAAACTGTGTATGGAGTCAGCCTTCACCACATCACTTCCTAATGCATTCCATTTACTAACTACTCTGACACTAAAAAAAGTTCTTTCTAACGTCTCTGTGGCTCATGTGGGTACTCGGCTCCACCTGTGTCCCCTTGTGCGTGTCCCACCCGTGTTAAATCAACCCGTTCTCGCACTTTCTAAGAAGCGCATACTAAGAAGGTTAGGTAAGGTAGGTGTTTTCTATGAAGCTTTTCAAGGTAAACTAGTATGTTTAGTATGTCACATATGCACGTATTTAATAAGTCAATATTGACTATACGAAAGTGCGAGAACGGGTTGGTTAAATAATTCATCCTTATTTAGGTTACATTATCGTCACTCTCCAGTGTTTTAACAATTGGTTTTCTTGCCCGGTTGCCATTTTCTGCGGCCTCTGCGGGTTGATGAATCAGTGGTTTTGATGAATCAGTGGTTGCTGATCATCAAGTCTAGTGAAGGTGAAAGTTGCTTTTCCTCGACACGACTAAAGTTAGTCCTAAATGATGATCATGTTTAAGATTCGCTACTTGGAACTAAATGTTCCAAGCAGCACGGTCTATGGTGAGCCCGTAGTGGACTTGTCCTAATGATAAACGTCTCTCAAGTAAAACTTTAACATTACAAGACATCTAACGATTTTTAAATCCCCGTTTGCTTTTTACAATGTTCGAAACGTGTATTATGTTTAAAATATCAGACTCTAGTTTATTTCACAATGGTATTTCTGTTGCAGATACTGTCACAATAACGGGGCTGAAGATGACCAACCACACACCAGAAGATGAAGAGACGACGATGTTTCGGTCCGTCCTGGACCGGTTGGGAGCCGGTCGGCCGAGCGGACAGCACGCTGGGCTTGTGATCCTGGGTTCGATCCTAGGCGCCGGCGAGAAACAATGGGCAGAGTTTCTTTCACCCTATGTCCCTGTTACCTAGCAGTAAAATAGGTACCTGGGTGTTAGTCAGCTGTCACGGGCTGCTTCCTGGGGGTGGAGGCCTGGTCGAGGACCGGGCCGCGGGGACACTAAAAGCCCCGAAATCATCTCTAGATAACCTGTAGATAGATAACCATTACCAAGTCGTATATGACGATGGGACTAATTTCAGTTATCAGAAACGCGTAATTAAAGACTCACAGTGCAATAAAGCGCAAACTTCGTCCTCCAAATCTCTGAGCTTCATGAACAAATCCACAAGGGCCGTGACGAGGATTCGAACCTGCGTCCGGGGGCATCCCAGACACTGCCTTAATCGATTGAGCTACGAAAGGGTTAAAAGGGTTGAAACCGAAGTTTCAACCGATTAAGGTAGCGTCTAGGATGCTCCCGGACGCAGGTTCGAATCCTCGTCAAGGCCCTTGTGGATTTGTTCATTTGATGCATCACGTTAGTGTGATCTCTGTGTGTCGGAGCTTCAAGCTTGCCCAACAATCATAATCAAGTTATGAAATTTAACAGACACGTGAAGAATTACATTCCAAGTTTCTCTAAGGAGTGCCGGACCAACCGGGCTGTGGTGGGTATGTGGGCCTGCGGGCCGCTCCAAGCAACAGCCTGGTGGACCAAACTCTCACAAGTCAAGCCTGGCCTCGGGCCGGGCTTGGGGAGTAGAAGAACTCCCAGAACCCCATCAACCAGGTAAGTTGTGCTAGTCGAACGCCATCACCACCACCCCCTGCCCCTAACCATCCAGCTGTGGTGATTACGAAGCCACTTCCCACACGGAGCCTCGTCACCAGAGAACACTCTTATACACACTTGGGCATGGCCAGGTCCTCCATAATGCATGACGAGGGAGCCTTACCCAGTACGTGAATGGAGAAGCTATCTGAGATTACGGGGAGGGGAGGATGATTCTGGTGAATATGTGATGAAGAGGGTTGGGTGGGGGGTTCAGGTGGTGGTTCCCACTGGGTGGGGTTCGTGTCAACATTAGGTGCGTCTCTCTGGGGGAACCTGCATGTGGGGGTTCGCCCAGTAATGAGGTGGCACCATCTTGGACGGCTGCCACGACAGTCAAGAGCCTTGAAAGAAAACAAGTCATTGTTACATGGTGGTAGTCTCTTGGCGTCACAACTGGGAATATAAATGAGACGTCGAGGTGTAAGTGGAGTGGACCAGTGTTTTGTTATTCACAGTCTTGGCCGTCACACTACCACCCTGCCAGCCGTCACACCGTCACCCTGCCAGCCGTCACACCGTCACCCTGCCAGCCGTTACACCGTCACCCTGCCAGCCGTCACACCGTCACCCTGCCAGCCGTCACACCGCCACCCTGCCAGCCGTTACACCGTCACCCTGCCAGCCGTCACACCGTCACCCTGCCAGCCGTCACACCGCCACCCTGCCAGCCGTCACACCACCACCCGTCACACTACCACCCGTCACACTACCACCCGTCACACCACCACCCGTCACACTACCACCCCTGCCACCCGTCACACTACCACCCGTCACACCACCACCCGTCACACCACCACCCGTCACACTACCACCCTGCCACCCGTCACACTACCACCCGTCACACTACCACCCGTCACACTACCACCCGTCACACCACCACCCGTCACACTACCACCCGTCACACTACCACCCGTCACACTACCACCCGTCACACTACCACCCGTCACACTACCACCCGTCACACCACCACCCGTCACACCACCACCCGTCACACTACCACCCGTCACACCACCACCCGTCACACCACCACCCGTCACACTACCACCCGTCACACCACCACCCGTCACACTACCACCCGTCACACTACCACCCGTCACACTACCACCCGTCACACCACCACCCGTCACACTACCACCCGTCACACTACCACCCGTCACACTACCACCCGTCACACTACCACCCGTCACACCACCCATCTGAATAGCTTGCCGAATTTTTACACAACCTAAAAAAAAAATTCCTTCCCAGCAAGAATGGCTAAATTATATTTTGCTTTAAGATTGAAATATTCCCTTCAGATGGTCTCCTTGGCCTCGACCCACTGGATACGGGGTTACATAAAGACAAAGGTAACTGCAGAAGGCCTATTGGCCCATACGAGGCAGCTCCTATATATAACCACCCAATCCCACTCATATACATGTCCAACCCGCGCTTGAAACAATCGAGGAACCCCACCTCCACCGCGTTACGTGGTAATTTTGTTCCACAAATCAACAACCCTGTTACCGAACCAGTATTTACCCAAGTCTTTCCTAAATCTAAATTTATCCAATTTATACCCATTGTTTCGGGTTCTCTTTCATTTATATATTAAAGATTTCACATCTGGAATAGAACACGTTCTGGAACCTTGAGGTGAACCATACGGTTCTACGGACTGGAGCCTCCAGAATCTTTCTTAAAGAGGTTAATGAATGAGAAAATTGCTAGGCTAATATGACCCTAGCAGCTAGCCTGACGGCTGAGTTGACAGCGCTCGGGTTTCGTAGTCCTGGGGATCCGGGTTCGATCCCCGGTGGAGGCGGAAACAAATGGGTAGATTATCTTTCACCGTAATGCCCCCCTGATGACTTGGCAGTAAATAGGTACCTGGGAGTTAGACAGCTGCTACGGGCTGCTTCCTAGGGGAGGGGGGGGGGGGTGGAGGGGTGTAACAAACAGGAGGCCTGGTCGAGGACCGGGCCGCGGGGACACTAAGGCCCCGAAATCATCTCAAGATAACCTCAAGATAGGATCATATTGCCAAGTTGATACCTGTTTAGACCCGAGTTTGACATGTCATTTCGGCCCGCCTCTCAACTGTCTATGAATCAACTGTTTCTAATTACTACATATATATATATATATATATATATATATATATATATACCCTACAACTCTCATACCTATTTACTGCCAGAGGCATTACGTGAAAGGCCACGTGCCCAATCATTTCTGCCCCGCCTAATTACCTAATTATTTTAAACACGTAATATATACCCGACCTGAACCTTAATATGTAATGGAACAATTATGTGTCGCAATTTTACTTAATATGTAGAAACACCCCAACCGCCTGTGTGTTGAGTGCTAAGTAACCCGCTACACTGTCCAACAGTGTAGCAGGTGTCTAATACTGTATCCAACAGTGTAGCAGGTGTCTAATACTGTATCCAACAGTGTAGCAGGTGTCTAATACTGTATCCAACAGTGTAGCAGGTGTCTAATACTGTATCCAACAGTGTAGCAGGTGTCTAATACTGTATCCAACAGTGTAGCAGGTGTCTAATACTGTATCCAACAGTGTAGCAGGTGTCTCGGTCCACATGACGTTCCTCGGGGCAAAATTAAGAAAAAAAAAATCAGTGTAAACTTGGAGATGAGAAGAAAAAGAAAATGGGACACAAGAGTGTGTCCTGAGCCTGTTTTTTTTTTTTTTTGAGATATATACAAGAGTTGTTACATTCTTGTAGAGCCACTAGTACGCGTAGCGTTTCGGGCAAGTCCTTAATCCTATGGTCCCTGGAATACGATCCCCTGCCGCGAAGAATCGTTTTTTCATCCAAGTACACATTTTACTGTTGCGTTAAACAGAGGCTACAGTTAAGGAATTGCGCCCAGTAAATCCTCCCCGGCCAGGATACGAACCCATGACATAGCGCTCGCGGAACGCCAGGCGAGTTATGGGTGGTACAACTCTACCAGTTATACCACCCGACCAGGGCTCAGGTCTTTGGTCCCGCTGGGTATGGTCGGTGGTGTTTGGGGGCCTGAGGCCTAACGACCTCTGGAGGGTTATTAAGGTCACCACGATAGCTTACTAACCAATAAGTGTAGATCTCGTGTCCATTTTCTTCACTATAATATTCCTCAACATGGTGGAGGACTAAAGCAAAACTCTGGGAGCTTATATATAGGGAGAAGCTGCGTTCACCGCTGCTGTGTGTCATGTTCCTGTCTGCCATTCTCAAGTGGTAGGTCAATATTTATGGAGGAGTCTGTGCTTCCGTCCCTTCCTTCAGTCTTCCTTCTCCTCCTCCTCCCACGTCTGTCTCTCCCTCTCTCCTTCGCTGCCAAAGCTTAGATGACTGTCTAGTGAAGACGTTGTGGAGGGAAATTCGCCTTTATCAGAGCTAAGTAGAATGAAGATCAGAATGAATCGTAGTTCATTCAAAGTAGAATGAATCTTCATTCTACTTTGATGAAGGCGAATTAGCCGAAAACGCGTTAAGCACTATTTTTCACATGAGGTTATTCTGCAGATATATTATTATTATTATATATATTATATATATATATATATATATATATATATATATATATATATATATATATATATATATATATATGAGAGAGAGAGAGACAGACAGACAGACAGAGACAGACAGACAGAGACAGACAGACAGACAGAGAGACAGACAGAGACAGAGAGAGAGAGAGAGAGAGAGAGAATGGGTGGCAGCACCAAGCCCTGGAGCATCACAGTAGTAACCTCTCTCCACCTTGCTTTCTCCTCCCTGCCTCGTGCTGTGCCTCTACCCCGTGAGATCTTCTCTCACCCAACACTCACCCAGTTTTTTCTCACGTTTGTTTAGTGGCTTTTTATGCCGGGGAGGAGGAGGGGGGGGGGGGGAGGGGGTTATCGAGCACTTTCTGGTAAGCGAGGAATACACGGCCCACCTTTCTCCCCCCCCCCTATGTTATCACACATTTCGTCGAATAACACAAATTCGTTAGGCATGATCTACCTTTCATGAAGTCCTGTTGATGATTAGAGATAAGCAAGGTTTCTCCTTATACCTTGTCTAGTTCCTTGAAGGGAATGGTTGCCAAAGCGCCTCTTATACTTATATTCGACTTGAGAATGGTCCAGGATGGACCGAAACGTCGTCGTCCCTTCACTTTCTAGTGTGTGGTCTGGTCAACATATTTCAGTCACGTTATTGTGACTCCTCGTCTGCTTATACTTATACACTATTTCTTACACTCGCCCAGCGAGTGTAAGAAATATTGCTGGAACAACCGTGAACACCTTCAAGAGAAAACTGGATAGTTTTCTTCAAGATGTGCCGGACCAACCGGGCTGTGTTAGATACGTGGGCCTGCGGGCCGCTCCAAGCAACAGCCTGGTAGACCACGTTACACAAACCAGTCTGCACTACCCAACAGGTTGTCAACCCGGAGCGACCATCACTCTGGCCTAACAGGACTTCAGGGTATATACCAACAGGATGAAACAATTAGTCTGTCGCCTATCCAATAATGAAGAAGGGCTTCAGGACGGTCCGTCTAATTACCACAAGCTACCACATACTACACAAACTTCAGAAAGCTTCCTGGCAATACGTTAGTAATGAATAAATATGATATATTTACTCATTATAATGTTGGTGCAGAATGTACAACACGAAAAAACAATTTTAATCTGAAAAAGTATCTTTTTATAAAGAAATTAGACGAAAATAAAAAGCTGGTGACGCCAAATCAAGTCGACCATCCAAGCGTCGGCTAGGTTAGGTTAGGTTTGGTTTGGTTAGGTTAAGTCAGCCTAACCTAACATATCATATTTATTCATTACTAACGTATTGCCAGGAAGCTTTCTGAAGCTTGTGTAGCTTGTGGTAATTAGACGGACCCATCAGAACAGCCTTCAGGAACCTGTGTAAGGAAACATTCAGAACCTTGTATACCACATATGTAAGACCAATCCTGGAGTTTGCGGCCCCAGCATGGAGCCCGTACCTTGTCAAGCACAAGACGAAGCTGGAAAAATTAAGTTCAGAGGTATGCCACTAGGTTAGTCCCAGAACTAAGAGGCATGAATTACGAGGAAAAGCTGCGTGAAATGCACCTCACGACACTGGAGGACAGAAGAGTAAGAGGAGACATGATCACTACCTACAAAATTCTCTGGGAAATTGACAGGGATAGATAAGGATAAACTGTTTAACACGGGTGGTACGCGAACAAGGGGACACAGGTGGGGACTGAGTACCCAAATGAGCCACAGGGACGTTAGAAAGAACTTTTTACGTGTCAGAGTAGTTAACAGGTGGAAAGCATTAGGCAGTGATGTGGTGGCGGCTGACTCCATACAGGTCTGGAGTGAAGTCAGGCAGGTCTGACTTCATGCCGACCTGCATGAAGCGAGACCGTCGCTCTACCGTCCAGCCCAAGTGGTTGGGCCACCATTCCTTCCCCCCGTCCCATCCCAAATCCTTAACCTGACCCCTTCCAAGTGCTATATAGTCGTAATAACTTGGCGCTTTTCCCAGATAGTTCCCTCCCCCTTCCAGCTTCCATCTATGCCGTCCGTTCTCTCTCAATATGAAGAGGCTGTTCTTGTCCACCGCGACCATTACCCCGAGTATTTTGCATGTAGTGATTATGTCCCCTCCACTCACGTGGAAGGAAGGGAAAGGAGATGAAGGGAAGGGCAGGGAAAGGAAGAGTTGTGGAGGGGAAGGACGGAGGGAGGAGGGAATGATTAAGGCAGGGGGGTGGGGGGGGGATGGTTGTAGGCAAGCAAAGACAAGGCAAATTATGAGAGGTAAAGACTAGGTGGCGAGCCTCAGGCCATAGGAGAGATGGTGGAGTAAAGGGCGAAGGATAGACAAGATGCTGCAGGGGAGGAGCGGTGGGGAGGGGAAAGGAACCATCGACCCCTCAGTGGCCATCCCCACTCCCTTCCCCTATCCCCTAACCCCCTACCCCGCCGCAGGTAAACACCAGCCCACCCTCGCTACGACCTCCATCCCATTCTCGGCACTGAAACGTACCAGGAACCTCGATCCTCTAAGTTAAGAGGATCTACACTATCCCCACTATCTACTCTATCCACTATCTCACTCTACTCTAACCCCACTCTATCGCTCATCTGGCAACCACGTGGATATGACCCCATGTGACCTTAAAAAAAATAAAAACAAGAAACATCACAGGAAACCCCAAAGGAGCTGGTTGATGGGTACGGTGGCTGGTTGACGAGTACGGTGCCTGGTTGACGAGTACGGTGCCTGGTTGACGAGTACGGTGCCTGGTTGACGAGTACGGTGCCTGGTTGACGAGTACGGTGGCTGTGATGCAGTGAAGGAGGGTGCGTCACGCTCCTGACCATCAACCAAGGCCTCGGTGGGTCCCCCGTAATCATCAAGATTCCAGACATGATTATCGCATGATTCATCAGTTCCCTCAGCCCGTCCCTCAGCCTTCCGTCCGTTCATCAGGTTCAAGTTCAGCCTTTTTAACTGACGTCTTAGAAATGGTATTTAAAAAAGTAATATTTAAGTCTTCAAAATCCGTAGAATTTCTATGCGCCGCTCTGATGTGGTGGAGGCAGACTCCAGACACAGCTTCACGCAAGTGATGTGGTGGAGGCAGACTCCAGATACAGCTTCAGGCAAGTGATGTGGTGGAGGCAGACTCCAGACACAGCTTCAGGCAAGTGATGTGGTGGAGGCAGACTCCAGACACAGCTTCACGCAAGTGATGTGGTGGAGGCAGACTCCAGATACAGCTTCACGCAAGTGATGTGGTGGAGGCAGACTCCAGATACAGCTTCACGCAAGTGATGTGGTGGAGGCAGACTCCAGACACAGCTTCACGCAAGTGATGTGGTGGAGGCAGACTCCAGATACAGCTTCACGCAAGTGATGTGGTGGAGGCAGACTCCAGACACAGCTTCACGCAAGTGATGTGGTGGAGGCAGACTCCAGACACACACAGCTTCAGAACAAGTGATGTGGTGGAGGCAGACTCCAGATACAGCTTCAGGCAAGTGATGTGGTGGAGGCAGACTCCAGATACAGCTTCAGGCAAGTGATGTGGTGGAGGCAGACTCCACACACACAGCTTCAGGCAAGTGTTGTGGTGGAGGCAGACTCCAGATACAGCTTCAGGCAAGTGTTGTGGTGGAGGCAGACTCCAGATACAGCTTCAGGCAAGTGATGTGGTGGAGGCAGACTCCAGATACAGCTTCAGGCAAGTGTTGTGGTGGAGGCAGACTCCAGATACAGCTTCACGCAAGTGATGTGGTGGAGGCAGACTCCAGACACACAGCTTCAGATGTAGATGTGATAGAGCCCAAATTAGAGCCGGAAAACCTGTACTTCGGTTAACTGAATGTTGACCAGCGGGACCAAAGAGCCGAAGCTTAACCCCTCCACCCACCATACAGCCTGAGGGAACCTGCCTCACGTATTGTCTCTACCTCTTCACCTCCCTCCCCCCTCCCTCACCAGACCCCTACACACGTCAGGACACCCCTCAGGTGTCCCTACCCCCACACCCCCTTTGGCCGCGGTAGACCAAGGTGGGAGTACCCGGCTAGTGCTGTACTCCCCAGCACCCACAACACCCAACTCTTCATGTCTCCCCCCCGGCGCCAACTACCACCAGGACGTTGTTAATGTAACTCTAATGGCGTGACTCTTAACGAGAGTGAATCTTCCTGGGGCGGCACAGGAGGAAGAGGAGCGCCCATGACGGAGGTCGTCGACTCCTCTTGCACCACACCGTCGACGACGACACCCTCTCCGTGCCAGGCGCTCACAACACTACAACAACTTTTTTTTTTTTTTTTTTTTTTTTTGATATATACAAGAGTTGTTACATTCTTGTACAGCCACTAGTACGCGTAGCGTTTCGGGCAAGTCCTTAATCCTATGGTCCCTGGAATACGATCCCCTGCCGCGAAGAATCGTTTTTTCATCCAAGTACACATTTTACTGTTGCGTTAAACAGAGGCTACAGTTAAGGAATTGCGCCCAGTAAATCCTCCCCGGCCAGGATACGAACCCATGACATAGCGCTCGCGGAACGCCAGGCGAGTGTCTTACCACTACACCACGGAGACTGCCAAAACTGCCGAAACTGTGACTATCATCACTCAAAGGCAAGCACAACCCTGCCCCACTGATCATCGTCACTGATCACAACCTCCACTTGACCTCTCCCCCCTCCACACCTCCAACGGTACACACCTTCACCCGGGGGTCAAAGGTGGCTTTCACCTGCGCTGTACCTGTACCATCTACGCCTCCATCTTCACAACGCCAGAATTGACGTCACTACAACGGCCTACTGGTCAATGCCCCGCTGGTCCGAGAGCAGTGGTGGGTGACCATCTACCTTACCCTGGAGGGTAAATCTGGCACCATGTTGGGGTAATGCCATTATTTACTCATCAAGGAGATGACGAAAATGTCATGTTCAGAGCACACGCTGTTGCCCGTTTAAATTTGGCGCCGAGTTTCATGCGCCATCTATGTAAACAGAGAGCAGGCTGGCTCCGCTGCTAGACACTCACTAGTAACCAGTAACCAAGTGATGCCTCTATAATGATGTGTACAATATCTGGACAATCAAAATCCTTCCTAAAAACGTACAAGAAGAGAAGGAAGGAATTATGAGATAGCGCCAAGCGATTACGACTACACAGCACTTGGAAGGGATCAGGATAAAGATTTGGAATAGGACGGTTGGGGGGGGAAGGAATGGTAATGAATGCGTACAAGCTCGTGGCTTGCCCGAAGGGCTGACAACAGGTACGAGGTAACCGCCAATTACACTACGCAATCCGTTGCAAGTCTCACTCCCCAAATAAGTCAGTCACAAGGAATTTGGAAGTCAAGAGCGTTAAATCAAGAGTATTAAATTCTACACAGAGCTGCCATAATAAAAATAAATAGATTATCTTGATTCCATTTCACATCCATCCATCCATATTATATATCTATATCTATATCTATATCTATATCTATATCTATATCTATATCTATATCTATATCTATATCTATATCTATATCTATATCTATATCTATATATCTCTCTCTCTATATATATCTCTCTCTCTATATATATCTCTCTCTCTATATATATCTCTCTCTCTATATATATCTCTCTCTCTATATATATCTCTCTCTCTATATATATCTCTCTCTCTATATATATCTCTCTCTATATATATATCTCTCTCTATATATCTCTCTCTATATATCTCTCTCTATATATCTCTCTCTATATATCTCTCTCTATATATCTCTCTCTATATATCTCTCTCTATATATCTCTCTCTATATATCTCTCTCTATATATCTCTCTCTCTCTCTCACATTCCTTGTTATCTTCCCTCTAATACGACTCCAGAGTAGGTTCCGCTCCTCCTCCTCTGCCTTAGAGGCAATATTCACTATTTCCTGGCGGCTTTGTGGGTTGCTGGGTTCCTGTAGCGCCAACAACATCGTCCTTGATAGATTCTTATAAATCAACTTGGGGGACCTCGCCATAAATCTGAGAAAAACAGAATCTCAGCTTTCGTCTTTTGGAATTTAATGGGATTTGTCTTGCCAGGGGGGGGGGGGGGAAGGAGAAAGACAGAGACAGACAGACAGACAGAGGGCATCCTTGGAGGACCTAGCCTTCGTGGGAAGACCCTGACAAGGACCTCGTCTAGAGGAAAGGGGAGGGGAGGGGGTCCTCTCAACAATGAGTCTCAAGACTGCCATTGTTCCTACTATACTAACGACCATTCACAACTTGCCGCTAATGTATAATTAACACCCCATAAATATATTAAAACAAATTTGCGGAAATAATCTAGTCCCGACAGTTACAAAAAAAAATAATGTGGAAAAATGTCAATGTTTTGGGATTTCTTGGCAAATGAAGTGCTCGATTTCCGTTGAAAACAGACCGCCGCGCACAACGGCTTAGTAACCGAACAACAGAAGCCAAGCTGAAGAGGTCAGAGACACCAGGACCGTTGACCCTCAGGACCAATAGGAAGGCAAGCAACAGGTCAAGCACCTGCATGATTATTTTGCAAGAAGGAACAAGCTATAGGATGATGTTTTCAGAGTCCTCTCTCGACACAACACAAGAGAGCAGTGATCGTGCCAGCAAGCTCATTGCCCCTCTTGTGTGGTGGTGTTATGTCTCTCTCTTGGTCTTCCTCTAGAGTAATCTTTTCCTGTCTTTGCTCTTCACAAGGCGCCGCCGTCTTGTTCAATCTCATCTATGCACAATATGTTCAACATGAGCCTTAGTCGAGGGCCGTCATACCCAACATGAATCCTTAGGCCTGAAGGCACCAGGTATGTGTGTGTAACAAATACATGTAGTAGACATAATAGACTAAAATAAAATTGACTAGAACGGCGGGGTCCAAGAGCTAATAGCTCGATTTTGCAGATACAAATAGTAAATAAATACACACGCGCACCCACGCACATCAGTACAGGCTTAGAAATGCCTCAATACAAACTATAAACTTATACAAATCTGCTTTCATAGTTCAGCGACAAAACTCTCACAGCCCAGGGGCCAGATTCACGAAAGCAGTTACGGAAACACTTACGAACCTGTGCATTTTCTCAATCTTTTACGGCTTTGTTTACAATTATTAAACAGTTAATGAGCTCGGAAGCACCAGGAGGCTATTTATAACAATAACAGTTGAATGGGAAGTTTTCATGCTTGTAAACTATTTAATAAATGTAACCAAAGATTACAAAGATTGAGGAAAGATGTACACGTTCGTAAGTGCTTGCGTAAGTACTTTCGTGAACCTGGCCCCCTGGACCACTGGGCCAGCAGCCCGCACAAACACACCGCCTCCACGCATACAATACACATCTATGAGGCGGATATTGTATACCCGACACCTAATAACCTCTCATGTTGGGGGTCACGTGAATAACACACAAGCGAAGAAGCATGAATGGTCCCCCAAGCTAATGGGGAGAGCCAATGGGGAGGACTTGAATGAGTCCTGGCTGTCTGGGATCGAATACGCGTAATATATTAGCATATATTATATTAATTTATATTCGAGAAATTTCCGTTTTGAATGAACAGGATGTTAAAATTTATGAATGCGCCTGTGGGTTCGACCGCTGGATGGAATGGACTTGAATCGAGGACGGGTGTGTGCCTTGCCAATGACGGCACATCAGAGCTTCCATCAAAACATTCTGTTAATTGGTTGACGAAATGCACCCCCCCCCCCTCTCTCTCCTGCCATTCTTGCCAAACCCGCTGGTCAAAACATTTCAAAGTTCAGACCATTTTGTTTTTGTTTTTTTTATCAATCATGGCCGCCCGAGGTTGTTGTCTTGGGCGAGTGACTCCCAGCCTCAGCTGTTTGTTTCAGACGCAGCACCGCTCCTGTGCTTGGCAAGTTACGGGCTCACCATAGCCCGTGCTACTTGGAACTTGTTCCGAGTAGCCGAATCTATAACAACAACACTGTTTGGCTCCTCTTTTACCCCCCCCCCCCAACCCCCATCCCCCGGACCCTCCCACGCCTTTACCCCCCCTCCCCAGGGACGTCCCCCCACGCCCCTACCACCCTCTCCCCACAGGGACGTCCCCCCACGCCCCTACCCCCCTCTCCCCACAGGGACGTCCCCCCACGCCCCTACCCCCTCTCCCCACAGGGACGTCCCCCCACGCCCCTACCCCCTCTCCCCACAGGGACGTCCCCCACGCCCCTACCCCCTCTCCCCACAGGGACGTCCCCCCCACGCCCCTACCCCCTCTCCCACAGGGACGTCCCCCCCACGCCCCTACACCACCTCCCCAGGGACGTCTTCCCACGCCTCTACCCCCTCTGCAGGGACGGCCCCCTACGCCTCTACCCCCCCTCCCCAGGGACATCCCCCCACGCCCCTACACCACCTCCCCCCCCCTTTCCAATTTCCTCACCAAACTGAACCTGTGGGTGATGGTGGTGATGCTCACCTAATAATGCTTACCTGACGACACTGTAGGAGAGAGGCTCAAGTAGGTCTATTGAGACAAGATGATGCATCTCAGAGGGATAGAGGAGCTGAGGCTATGTCTATCCCCCCCCCCCCACCCCACCCCCGAGAGGGAGGTCTAGCCTAAATGGTCGGCTTACCTGTCCCTTTGTGTACCTGGCGCAGCTTGGGTTGGTTTTGTAACTTTGTTAACTCTTGGGTTCTTTTTATCCACGACTTTGTTAACTGTTGGGTTCTTGGACGGTCTCGCTTCATGCAGGTCGGCGTTCAGTCCCCGACCGTCGAAGTGATTGGGCACCATTCCTTCCCTACCCCCTTTTTTTTGGGAGTAAAGAGGAAGGAGAGGCATAGGCGAAGGGAAGTATAGAAGTGGGAAATACAGCGAGATATGAAAGCAGGCGGGCTGTCCGCCTACCTATCCCTCCCCGTTCCATCCCAAATCCTTATCCTGATCCCTTCCCAGTGCTATATAGTCGTCATGGCTTGGCGCTTTCCCGACAATTCCCTTCCCTTCTTGGGTTCTTTTTATCCACGAATTGTGTCGTTCCACTTTCGTCCAAGTGGTTGGGGATCATTCCTTAACCTCCGTCCCATCCTAAATCCTTATCCTGACAGGGGCCTGACAGTTTAGTGGACAGCGCCTGGGATACGCAATCCCAAGGTTCCGGGTTCGATCCCCCGGTGGAGGCGAAAACAAATTGGGCAGAGTTTCTTTCACCCTGATGCCCCTGTTCACCTAGCAGTAAATAGGTATCTGAGAGTTCGACAGCTGCCACGGGCCGCTTCCTGGGCAATGTGTAGCAAAAGGAGGCCTGGTGGAGGACCGGGCCGCGGGGACGCTAAGCCCCGATATCATCTCAAGATAACCCCCTCAAGATTCCAACTGATACAAAGCTGCAATGGCTTGGCGCTTTTCCCTGATAATTAAAGTCATTCCACTTTTTAACCACATGAAGAAAATCCGAACACTTCCTATGACGACGTTTCATCTCTTAGTACAGTTGGCTTCGTTCTGAACTTGCAATCGCGGATTCCGCGTTCGATTCCTGAGCGGGAGAGAAATGATGGGGACAAGTCTCCTTTCCCCCTAATGGGCCTGTTCACCTAGCAGTAAATAGCTACTCAGTATTTAGGCAACTGTAGTGAGGGGGGGGGTGCATTGTTAGGAGTGGGGGTGTGTAGTTTAACCTCAGTGGGGGGGAGGGGGGGAAGGGGGGGATCTTGATATAAGCCAACAATATATATTCACAAGCGTCCTGTCCCCAACATAACGAATGATTAAAAAGCCACAACATTTCCCCCCATTTAATAGTTTGTTATAAATTCAGCTACTGAGAACAAAAAGTTCCAGGTAGCACGGGCTATGGTGAGCCCGTGGTGGACTTACCTGGCACAGGAGCGGGCCTGGTACTGGGCCCCCCCCATTTAGGATTCACTTAACTGTTTGTTCTGGAGATGATGAACATAGCCCACTGCATGGGCAGTAAGACGCGACATCTCGTGAAGGCTTGAGCGCCAAGGACGGTAAAAGTGTATAAATCGTGACCCGGGGTCGAGGCACGGGGTCACACACCACCAGCACGAGGTCACCACGACTCTGGGTCAAATGAGGATGGCACCTCGGGTCACAGCAAGTCATTTCCGGTCCGTCTAATTGCCCAAAACTACTTGAGGGAGCCGGTCGGCCGAGCGGACAGCACGCGGACTTGTGATCCTGTGGTCCTGGGTTCGATCCCAGGCGCCGGAGAGAAACAATGGGCAGAGTTTCTTTCACCCTATGCCCCTGTTACCTAGCAGTAAAATAGGTACCTGGGTGTTGGTCAGCTGTCACGGGCTGCTTCCTGAGGGTGGAGGCCTGGTCGAGGACCGGGCCGCGGGGACACTAAAAGCCCCGAAATCATCTCAAGATAACCCAAAGTTTCCTCGCATTAAGTATTGAAGAACTATGATATATTTAATATAGAACTAAGATATATTTATATATTTACTCACTATATAATGTTGACGCTGAATATAGAACATAAAAAAACATTTCTTTTACTCTGAAATAATATCATTTTATAACTAAATTGGCTCCATCTAATTACCCAAAAGCCACATGTACAAATCATAGTAATAATATGTTTATGTCATATTCTACATTCAGCACCAACGTTAGAGTAAATATATCATATTTCCTCATTACTTACGCAAGGCTATCTTGAGGTTATCTTGAGGTTATCTTGAGATGATTTCGGGGCTGTAGTGTCCCCGCGGCCCGGTCCTCGACCAGGCCTCCACCCCCAGGAAGCAGCCCGTGACAGCTGACCAACACCCAGGTACCTATTTTACTGCTAGGTAACAGGGGCATTCAGGGTGAAAGAAACTTTGCCCATTTGTTTCTGCCTCGAGCGGGAATCGAACCCGCGCCACAGAATTACGAGTCCTGTGCGCTATCCACCAGGCTTCGAGGTCCCTATAGGACCTATAGGCTAAGAGGCTTCGGGTAATTATACGGACCCTGGTGGTGGCTGTACCAACCCTCCAGAGGTTGACAGCTTTAACTCTAACACCGGATTCAAGGACCAGTTAGATGCGCTGTTAGATCAGTTTTGACAATGTTCAGCACACACCTGCAGCTGGTGTGTTGACAAACCTCCGAAGTTGACAAACAGTCTCCGTGGTGTAGTGGTAAGACACTCGCCTGGCGTTCCGCGAGCGCTATGTCATGGGTTCGTATCCTGGCCGGGGAGGATTTACTGGGCGCAATTCCTTAACTGTAGCCTCTGTTTAACGCAACAGTAAAATGTGCACTTGGATGAAAAAACGATTCTTCGCGGCAGGGGATCGTATTCCAGGGACCGTAGGATTAAGGACTTGCCCGAAACGCTACGCGTACTAGTGGCTGTACATGAATGGAATGGTACATGAATGGAACCTGCCAGCCCACACCTAAATTACCCATAAAACAGGTTTGGGTGAAAATATGAAGACGGAGGAAATAGATTTACGGCATCCAGTTCACACTGTGTATAGTACAAGTGTTAATGTCAGCTGTGCCAACAAGCGGGTGCGCTCGCACGCACGCACGCAGTCATAGACGGGTGGTACGCGAATAAGGGGACACAGGTGGAGACTGAGTACCCAAATGAGCCACAGAGACACTAGAAAAGCCTTTTTCAGTTGTCAGAGCAGTTAACAGGTGGAATGCATTAGGAAGTGATGTGGTGGAGGCTGACTCCATACACAGTTTCAAATGTAGATATGATAGAGCCCAGTAGGCTCAGGAACCTGTACACTAGTTCAGTCCATGCACAACTGTGGATGATTTCTACAAGATGTTACGCATCATGGCTTCTAATATTGACAATCATGGTACCTTCTCCCCTTAAGGAATCAGCCCAAACAACCCTCCACCTTACCAGGCACGCCCACGGAACCCTCCACCTTACCAGGCACGCCCACGGAACCCTCCACCTTACCAGGCACGCCCACGGAACCCTCCACCTTACCAGGCACGCCCACGGAACCCTCTACCTTACCAGGCACGCCCACGGAACCCTCCACCTTACCAGGCACGCCCACGGAACCCTCCACCTTACCAGGCACGCCCACGGAACCCTCCACCTTACCAGGCACGCCCACGGAACCCTCCACCTTACCAGGCACGCCCACGGAACCCTCCACCTTACCAGGCACGCCCACGGAACCCTCCACCTTACCAGGCACGCCCATGGAACCCTCCACCTTACCAGGCACGCCCATGGAACCCTCCACCTTACCAGGCACACCCACACTGGCCCCCCACCTGACAAGGCACGCCCACACTGGCCCTCCCCCACCTGACCAGGCACGCCCACACTGGCCCCCCCCACCTGACTAGGCACGCCCACACTGGCCCCCACCTGACCAGGCCCGCCCACACTGGCCCCCCCCCCACCTGACCAGGCCCGCCCACACTGGCCCCCCCCCCACCTGACCAGGTACGCCCACACTGGCCCCCCCCCTACCTGACCAGGTAAGCCCACACTGGCCCCCCCCTACCTGACCAGGTACACCCACACTGGCCCCCCCACCTGACCAGGCACGCCCACACTGGCCCCCCACCTGACCAGGCACGCCCACACTGGCCCCCCCCCCCCCACCTGACCAGGCACGCCCACACTGGCCCCCCCCCCACCTGACCAGGCCCGCCCACACTGGCCCCCCCCCACCTGACCAGGCACGCCCACACTGGCCCCCCCCCCCACCTGACCAGGCCCGCCCACACTGGCCCCCCCCACCTGACCAGGCCCGCCCACACTGGCCCCCCCCCACCTGACCAGGCCCGCCCACACTGGCCCCCCCCCACCTGACCAGGCACGCCCACACTGGCCCCCCCCACCTGACCAGGCACGCCCACACTGGCCCCCCCCCCCACCTGACCAGGCCCGCCCACACTGGCCCCCCCCCACCTGACCAGGCACGCCCACACTGGCCCCCCCCCCACCTGACCAGGCCCGCCCACACTGGCCCCCCCCCCACCTGACCAGGCACGCCCACACTGGCCCCCCCCCACCTGACCAGGCCCGCCCACACTGGCCCCCCCCCACCTGACCAGGCACGCCCACACTGGCCCCCCCACCTGACCAGGCCCGCCCACACTGGCCCCCCCCCCCACCTGACCAGGCACGCCCACACTGGCCCCCCCACCTGACCAGGCACGCCCACACTGGCCCCCCCCACCTGACCAGGCACGCCCACACTGGCCCCCCCCCCACCTGACCAGGCCCGCCCACACTGGCCCCCCACCTGACCAGGCCCGCCCACACTGGCCCCCACAAGGGGAAGCACCGCCACCAGCTATATCGGGACACGAGGCAGCTGCCAACCAACGCGACAAGACTCGTCCTTGTCTACGCTGCTCAGACACTCATCAACCTCTCAAAAGGAATCAAAACCTCCTTGAAATTATAGAGGAAAAAGGGGGCAAGAAGAGCACCAAATGGGCACCCAAATTGGACGAAAATTGAACAATAACTGTTGGAAATAACCCGCATCTGACAGCATTTACACACGGGAGCCGGTCGGCCGAGCGGACAGCACGCTGGACTTGTGATCCTGTAGTCCTGGGTTCGATCCCAGGCGCCGGCGAGAAACATTGGGCAGAGTTTCTTTCACCCTATGCCCCTGTTACCTAGCAGTAAAATAGGTACCTGGGTGTTAGTCAGCTGTCACGGGCTGCTTCCTGGGGGTGGAGGCCTGGTCGAGGACCGGGCCGCGGGGACACTAAAGCCCTGAAATCATCTCAAGATAACCTCAAGATAAGATCCCTGGCACTCCAGATCACAAAGGTCCAGGATGCAGCTACTGAAGAGAGAGACACACAAGTCGTTCAAGACGGAAACTTAGAGGAGACAAACAAACCATAAGGCGTGAAGAGAGAAGGTGATTGACTAGTGTAGCGAACTACCCGTCACCGACGACAGTTCCCTGTTGACAACGGCACCAGTGTCGTTCATCACTACTACTTGGTTATAAAGGTTAACACACCCCCGGTGCATTATTAGTCATGCTCGTGCTCTCTCTCTCCCTCCCTCTCTCTCTCCCTCCCTCTCCCTCCCTCCCTCTCCCTCCCTCGCCCATGCAGAGAAAGAGTGCACCTGTACACACACACATTAGAAAGAATGTTTTCAGTGTCAGAGTAGTTAACTTCCTAGTGCATTTCCATTTGTTATGTGGTGGAGGCTGACTTCATACACAGTTTCAAGAGTAGATATGATAGAGCCCAGTAGGCTCAGGAACCTGTACAACTGTTGATTGACGGTTGAGAGGCGGGCCCAGAGAGCCAGAGTTCAACCCCCGCAAGCACACCTTAGGTGAGTACACACACACCCAAAACTGTGTAGTTAGTGTGTGTGTGTGTGTGTGTGTGTGTGTGTGTGTGTGTGTGTGTGTGTGTGTGTGCGCGCGCGCGCGCGCGCGAGCGAAGGCGCCGCTCACATATCTCCATAATACTTCGTCCCTCACAAAAGTCTGATCTGTTTTCGGTGTGTTAAATGTTTTTTTGTATCGCCCGGGCATGAAGGATTTGGCAACGCTGCAATTGATTATTCATTCAGTGTGGCGGCTACATATGGAGGCACGTACGGTGAGGGGGGGGGGAGAGGGGGGGTATATGTTGTTGTTATTATTGTGACCAAGGATGGTAGTGTCGTGGTGGGGGAGGGGGGGGGGATGGTAGTGTCGTGGTGGGGGAGGGGGGGGATGGTAGTGTCGTGGTGGGGGAGGGGGGGATGGTAGTGTCGTGGTGGGGGAGGATGGTAGTGTCGTGGTGGGGGAGGGGGGGGATGTACCAGCCACGTCCCCCACCCCCTGTGTAGGGGTAAACAACCCCCCACTCCCCCCCCCCCTCCCTCCCTCCGCTTCCAGCCTTGTTGACTTGTTGTTCTTCATTTTGAGCGGTCCATCTTCGTCCATCTTAGCAATTTTTTTCCTTAGAATCATTTTACGTTATTCTATCGCCCCCTTGTTCCACCATCTTCTCTGGTTTGTATTCACCTGAGGTGTGCTTGTGGGGGGTTGAACTCTGGCTCTCTGGTCCCGCCTCTCAACCGTCAATCAACTGGTGTACAGGTTCCCGAGCCTACTGGGCTCTATCATATCTACACTTAAAACTGTGTAGTGTGTGTAAGTGTAGATATGATAAGAGCCCAATAGGCTCAGGAATCTGTACACTTGTTGATTGACGTTTGAGAGGCGGGACCAAAGAGCCAGAGCTCAACCCCCGCAACCACAAATAGGCGAGTACACACACACGCACACACACTGAGTACTATTAATATCAGCCTACATGCCACTCCTGTGTGGCAACCTTCCCAGTCAACCTTGACAGTGTCCGCCACACACACACACACACACACACACACACACACACACACTTGGCAGTTCAACACAGCCAAACAAAACAAAGCAAAACACACCCGTACTCCCCCCCCCCCACCCCGCTGACTGAACCCCAAGCTTTACCTAGACGAGCTTTACACCACCTTAGATGTATCTAACTGGCTTTACCTCACGTCTTAGCGTGTACCCCGGCCCCCCCCCCCCAAGACCCGGGGGGGGCGTATACCCCGGCCCCCCCCCCCAAGACCCGGGGGGGGGCGTATACCCCGGCCCCCCCCCCCAAGACCCGGGGGGGCCGTGTTCCCCGCCCCCCCCTAAGACCCGGGGGGGGGGCCGTGTACCCCGCCCCCCCCCCCCCAAGACCCGGGGGGGGCCGTGTACCCCGGCCTCCCAAGACCACGACACCCGGTCTATTGGCATGACCAAAAGTGGCACACGTACAAATGTGGCATGACAAAAAGTGGTACACGTGCATATGTGGCATGACGAAAAGTGGTACACGTGCATATGTGGCATGACGAAAAGTGGTACACGTGCATATGTGGCATGACGAAAAGTGGTACACGTGCATATGTGGCACGACGAAAAGTGGTACACGTGCATATGTGGCATGACGAAAAGTGGTACACGTGCATATGTGGCATGACGAAAAGTGGTACACGTGCATATGTGGCATGACGAAAAGTGGTACACGTGCATATGTGGCATGACGAAAAGTGGTACACGTGCATATGTGGCATGACGAAAAGTGGTACACGTGCATATGTGGCATGACGAAAAGTGGTACACGTGCATATGTGGCATGACCTAAAATTGCACAGACAAACGGTGCATAACCAAAGTGATCAGTAATGAGAGCACAATCAGTAAGAAGTGACCTAATGGTGTAGTCGGGTAACTAACATCGCTGCTGCTGCTGCTGTTGTTGTGTGGAAGAGACGACGTCCCTGCACACACTCAAACACAACACGAGATTGTTTTTGGGGGGAGGGAGGAGGACAGAAGCTACGAGTCTACACTGATAGGTTACCGGCCAGTCATCGTTAGGAGCCGAGTGCCCATACAACAAGAGACTGAGAGCTGGAGCCACGCTCAGACACTGATTAGGGTCTAAGACTAAATATTATATATATATGCGAACAAGCCTGAATGGTCCCCAGGACTATATGCAACTGAATTATATATTATATTATATATTATATTATATATATATCCCTCTGGAACTTGGTGGCAGGTTAGTTTGTGATCGCTTCAACCATTGCTATTAGCACAGACAACTCTTACTACATTTGTATGTGAAACTTCGTCTTGAAGGCCCACGAGCTGTGAGCGTTACTGTACACTAGGCTTTAGAAGTGAGGAAGACACAAAAGTGGTCTGGGTGTAGAGGGGGCGGGTGGGCGGGGGGCAGCCTAGTGCATGAGCGGGGGTATCATACCTAGGCATTACAGAATAATTGAATGGTCAAGTGGGAATAAATCTTGATAGACAAGCCCAATGATATGTTGTCAGACAGTAACTAAGTTCGAATTGACAGGCTGACGAGGGCCGTCAGCCTGTCAAAAGTCCGTTTGCTTCAATGCCTTCAGACAATTTAAAAATAGGCGACAAAGCGAGGACAACAGCTGACAGCATCAGGCCAATTGTGGTGGTGTTGGGGGGGAGGTGGGGAAGAGGGTGGTTGAGGCTTGTCTGGGGGACTTTGTGCACTCCACAATATAACCCGTGACACCCTACAGGGCGGGACTAAGCTCCTAGGCTCCTCCTCCTATTCCTCCAGCTTAGGGGGAATAAGGTAGTTTGTATCAGACAAGGCAAGAGTGTCCCTCCCTCCCTCCACCAGCTGTCCTCGACGCAAGAACATGACAGCATTCTTAATTCTATTTTGAGATTTGTAAAGAATTGTAGCTCAGTAATGAGAGCTGGACTGGTGCACTAAAAATACTTTAATTGATCATTAGATAAATACGATGTATAGTGAACAATATTGTATATCAGATTAAATACAATCAAAAACTATTTTATCCTGCAACAGAGGAGAGGCTTTGTCGAAAGAAGCAGTTGGTAGAATTGAAGAAATTATTATAATTATATATATATATATATATATATATATATATATATATATATATATATATATATATATATATATATATATATATATATATTATATATATATTTATTTATATATCGTGACGATAATCTCCTTCAAGAGATTGAGCCTGCTCTTCCCTCCAAAATTCGTCGTTATAAATCTATATACAACTAATATGGAAGAAATATCCAACAAAGACAACATCTCCAAGGTTTGCCAGAGCGCAAAACGTATGCAGCCAGGAACACCTGCTCCACCTCGAACCGCCAAACTACCTGTCTGTCGCCTGCCCATCGCTGATTGGCTGCGGGTCCAGTTGCACCTGCCCTCCACCCACCACACTACCTGATGTCTGGGGCCACACGACCGCCAGACCTCAGAATATCCAGTGCTTTCAACAAGTTAACATGTCTCGTTGGTAGACTAAGCTGTGGCTTACGTGTACTAAGAGAGGTGGCAGCTTAAAGCCAATATTCCTGCACCCATATTTACATTGTTATACACTTGTTATTACTCACTTGTCTTAACGTAACTCTTCATTTTGCCATTTGCTTATTCTTATTATTTTGATCGATTGATTTTATGATACGAATTTGTATGTCCATTTTATTCATGTTTTGCTTTTCTAACGTAATTAAAATTTCATTGTTAAATTTACTTGTGTTTTGTGTGTCTTCCCATTACCTTACCACAGACGAAGTTCCAGATTTTCTATTTTTTGTTTCTATATGTGACGAGGCCATACCCCTAGCTTTTGAACAGCCGAACACCAACGCGTTACCGTCACAATATATATATATATTTAAAGGATGTCGAGTATTCATCAAGAAAACCCAATCTTAACAGCAGATTCAAGTTAGATAAATTAATATTAAAAATAACATACTACCACTATCAAGTATACTACGACGACTACCAGGTAGCGTCGGTTATGCCAAAATGGTCAGTTTTACAAATAGAATTTGCCGATGTATAATTTAGTCATTCTTGAAACAGAACCTGCCAAGGATGGTCCAAGAAGCCTACCGCAGGGCTCCCCTCTGCCAGCTCATGCTCCTGCTGTACCTACTCAGTACTATACTATACTCTCTGAAATTAAGTATAACTAAGTTATACTCAGTTATACTTAAGTGCAAAAAATGAAACTTACCTTTTATAACCAAATCAAATGGCAAAATTAACAAAAAAAAATCAAGATAATTAAATACAAATTAAATCTAACCTAAAGCTAACCAAGTAATGAATGTAACCAAATCGATGTACTAGGAAATAGTAGCGACTCGAGGAATTGACACAATGTCCCATTTTCTGTTTTGGGTCCTCTGATAAGTTAGCATAAGCGCACCTTAGTGTGAGAGTTTCTTATGAGTGTGTACCAGCCGTGTTGGAGCCGGTCGGCCGAGCGGACAGCACGCTGGACTTGTGATCCTATGGTCCCGGGTTCGATCCCGGACGCCGGCGAGAAACAATGGGCAGAGTTTCTTTCACCCTATGCCCCTGTTACCTAGCAGTAAATAGCTACCTGGGAGTTAGTCAGCTGTCACGGGCTGCTTCCTGGGGGGTGGAGGCCTGGTCGAGGACCGGGCCGTGGGGACACTAAAAAGCCCCGTAATCATCTCAAGATAACCAGTTCCAGCCCCGCTCCTGTGCCAGGTAAGTCCACTACGGGCTGACCATGGCCCGTGCTACCTCGAACGTTCTGCTCCCAGTAGCTGAATCTATAACACCACCAACGAGAGTTTCTTGACGAGTGGAAATCTTGAGGACCACGTGGAGGCCTGGTCGACGACCGGGCCGCGGGGGCACTAAGCCCCGGAAGCACCTCAAGGTAACCACTAGAAGAAGACTTACCTGGCGGAAGATGATGTCAGCGTCGGCGGAGTAGCGGGTGGTGTCCTCGCCACCTTGAAGGAGCACCACACTCCTGGGGGCCGGGTTATGTTTGACCAAGCGCTTGAGGAGGCGCTGGCGGTTCTCGGCGTGCAGGGTCATGGGCACCCTGAGCGTGTGCTCGCCCATGTCGAAGTAGGCGGCCCCGGCGGCGTAGCGGGGAGCTGCGGGCCTGGGGAGTGTACAGTACACGTTATCAACATGTAGTAGTTAGCACACAGTAACCCCTATGTACACACACGTGTATGGCTCCTCCTGCACCTAGCCGTGTTGCACCTAGCTATGATGCAAACTCCTGCACCTAGCTGTGTTGCAGACTCCTGCACCTGTGTTGCACCTAGCTGTGTTGCAGACTCCTCCTGCACCTAGCTGTTGTAACACCCAGGACCTCCCCCCCCCCTTAGAGTTCACACCCAGGGAAGCCTTCTCCAAGAGGTCAGCCCAGATGACCTCCGGTTTATCTTGTATATTGATTAAAAATTCCTGGGTTAGTCTTAGTCAGCATAGTTTCAAGTATGTAATATTTCATGCAAGGGAATTAGACTCCAGATTCTTATGTGTAAACATCCCTGGATCTCCCCCTTTTGGCCAGGTCAGAGGTCAGTCACACATGTAATTAATAACTCCTCTCTTGAAGAGTGTATGGTGAATGTCAAACAAGCTTATTGAAATATTTCTTGAGTGTTTGTACACGTGTGGCCGAGCTTTTACATTCTTGGGGCAGGTAGCAACAGCAGATCTCCCCCTCCCCCCTGTGGGGGTTGTATATAGAGGTCCTATAGGGACTTAGTAAGGACAGAGTGCCGGACACCGGGGTCCAGAGAGGGCTGTGAAGACCATCTCGGCCAGGGAGAGACAGGTCTTAAGGTAACGTGTGTGATCTCTGAGGTTTTGTTCCATGTCCAAATTTCGTAACTTTTTGCCAGTGTTAGAGTAGGATTTATAAGTGGTGATTGACATAATTTTGGTCTCAATAAACTCTTGTAAATTTCCCGTCTGTGTCAATTGTTGAATCCTCTTAGCCTTTTGGATATAGTGGCTGACAACTGTTTTCATAATTAATGACAGTCATAGAAAGTACTCTCCAAGTCAAGCAATGTTTCTTGCCTCGTTGCTTGATATAGTCTCAATGGTCAAAGGCAGATGGTGGCAGCGTATTTAATCCTTGTGTTAGCATTTCCTTATTGGCAGTGTACTTTGTAGTCCCGGTGTAACCATCATATGTCAGCCCATAACAGTGTTACCAAGTGCAACCAATGGGGAAGTATTACTCAGGATAAGTAGTGTTTACATTATTAGTTTAGTGTTCCATTATAGTGGTGTTACAATTGGGGGTGTTACACTGTTACAAACCCACAACACGTGAAGAATAAAGGAACCTTCAGCAGGCCTACTGGCCTACTCCAGGCAGTTCCCAATTATATCCACCCATATTTGTATTAACGTAGTTAGGTACGTCCACCCACACTCTTCATATGTCTATCCTACAATTTAAACAACCCAGCGATCCCACGGCAGTTATCAGGTAATTCGTCCCGTTTAACGAACAACCCTGTTTCCAAACCAGTATTTACCCAGGTCAATAGTTTCAATATATTTAAAAAGCCTATTAATATCCGGGTAAAAAGCCCCACCCAGGCACCTGCAAATACAGATACCTGTCACTTTACCCCAAATTTCCGAAGCTTTATAAAAAATATTAAACATACATACATACATATACATATACATATTTTATATAAAATTTTCACATTTAAAAGATAAACTTTTCCACGAAGTAACATTGAAAGTTCAACAGAGTAATCCAACATCAAATACCAGCACGAATCACTAGTCTCTCGACCTCATTTATAATTCACGGCCTAAACCAATCATCAAGCCGGACACACACGCACACACACATTGAAAAACTTTGCATCTGATCTCTGTGTAAAAGGTGTTCGACCTCCTGATTACCTCCGTATTATTATCTTTGCCTTTTACCAGAACTGCCGTAATTAGTGCCAACTGTTTATTGCTTGTTTGTCTAGTATTTGCAGCCTGTGACATTTACAAGAGGTAAATTACCCCCTGGTGAACACCTCCCAGAGTTGAGAGGCACGAGTTACAAGTAAAGGTTGCTGGGACTCAAACGTCACCGAGAACAGATTCCATAATCACGGCATACAAAATACTTACGTCTTTCCCTGTTATATTTCTAGCATGGGGGGGGGGTGGATGTTTAGTTCACTTAAGTGTCAGTCTTGCGAAGGGAACGTCGAAAATTTTGTGGGACTTTCAATGTAAATTTGGAGAGGTGTAGTTTACATGCTGGCGCTGCTTATCCTTGTACGGGTCTTACGTAGGTGGTGAATGTTATGAACGATGTTTTCTCTTGATCTCTGAAGGCTGCTCCCAGACGTGGCAACATATGCAACACCTGTTATCACCTCTTTTAGTTCATTATGTGCGAGTGTTTGCCTTAGGCTTATACTGGGGTGCTTACCTAACAGTGCTTATTGTTTGCCTTAGGTAAGCACCCGCGTACAGCCCAAGTATTTCCTTCCCTCCCTACAACTCATCTGAGTTTCCAGTGGCCAGCCATATTGCCTCATGCTGTGATTACTGAAATGCAAACATTTCTCACTTGTATATCTCGCGAAATTTTACCCGAGAATCAGTCTTGATATTGTCACCCTCCGCCCCATCCCAGCCTGTTTCATCATGGTGAAGCTCAGCTCTGGGGCCCCAGCTTGGTTATACCTCCAGCTTCGTGCTTTTAAAATACATCCGCGGCACATTTCACGCTGCGGATGTATTTCTCAGCTTCATGGTGTATAGTAATCTGAAGGTGAAGCCGTTGTGAGAAGGCGCCAAGCCAGACTGTCTTCTTGAGGCTCCTATCAGCAGTCATGCCACCTGCATAAGCAGACTGGAATGTGCATAGGCACGCCTGTGTGTACTCTTATACACGCTTGAAGGATGAGGTTTAGCTCTTGGGCCCGTATCTTTCAGCCACCGGTTTCCTGCTGCAATGGCGCCTGGCACTCTCGTTTTTCACCGCACCAACTCGTGAAAGTACATATGGAGGAGCTAGCCTGCAGCGGAGGAGGAGCTAGCCTGCAGAGGAGCTAGCTGTAACCTTCCCCTCTACCCCTACTTGCTCACTAGTCTTACACTAAAGAAGTGATCTCTTGCAGCCATTTGCCACGTGCCAGTTCCTAGTGTCCACCCATACCCAGTCACCCTTCCCTTGGGATTTATCCCAGCCAGTTTCACCCTGGTGCTGCTCGGCTCTTCATGCTAAATATTTCGGTTCTGCCTACTTTATCACTGTCTCTAGGGATCATGCATGTTGTGATCATGTCATCCATTTGCCTCTATTTCCAGCATGGTAAAGTCTCGTGCTCCCCGCCTCTACCCGCAGTTCAGTTCTACAAGTTCAGGGAACAGTCTTGTGGCAAACTTTTGACTTTATTATCTCGGCTTTGTGGTTGGTTGAGCGAGATTGTAACATTGGAGCTAAATATTCTATTACCAGCCTAGACTAACAGTGTACATTAAATATTCTATTGCCATACGTGTTTGTACAGTACGTATGCATATGTACATGTCTGTGTACATGTGTATGTACAGTACATGTCTGTGTACATGTGTATGTACAGTACGCATGCATATGTACATGTTTGTGTTCATGTACATATGCATGCGAACTGTACATGCACATGTATGTACACATATGTAGAGTATGCATGCATATGTACATGTGTATGTACACTACACATGCATATGTACTTGTATGTATACAAGTGTATGAACAGTATTCATGCATATGTATGTGTACATGTCTATGTACATGTGTATGTACACTAAGAACATAAGAACATAAGAACAAAGGTAACTGCAGAAGGCCTATTGGCCCATACGAGGCAGCTCCTATTTATAACCACCCAATCCCACTCATATACTTGTCCAACCCGTGCTTGAAACAATCGAGGGACCCCACCTCCACAATGTTACGCGGCAATTGGTTCCACAAATCAACAACCCTGTTACTGAACCAGTATTTACCCAAGTCTTTCCTAAATCTAAACTTATCCAATTTATATCCATTGTTTCGTGTTCTGTCCTGTGTTGATACTTTTAATACCCTATTAATATCCCCCCGGTTATGTCCATTCATCCACTTGTAAACCTCTATCATGTCACCCCTAACTCTTCGCCTTTCCAGTGAATGCAACTTAAGCTTTGTTAATCTTTCTTCATATGAAAGATTTCTAATTTGGGGAATTAACTTAGTCATCCTACGCTGGACACGTTCAAGTGAATTTATATCCATTCTATAATATGGCGACCAAAACTGAACTGCATAATCTAAATGGGGCCTAACTAGAGCAAGATATAGCTTGAGAACCACACCAGGTGTCTTGTTACTAACGCTGCGATTAATAAATCCAAGTGTCCGATTTGCCTTATTACGAACATTTATACATTGATCCTTTTGTTTTAAATTCTTACTAATCATAACTCCCAGATCCCTTTCGCAATCCGACTTCGCAATCACAACACCATCTAGCTCGTATCTTGTAACTCTATCATCATTACCTAACCTCAGAACTTTACATTTATCAGCATTAAACTGCATCTGCCAATCCTTTGACCATTTCAAAACCCTATCTAGATCAACTTGAAGTGATAGTGAGTCCTCCTCCGAATTAATTTCCCTACCGATTTTCGTATCATCGGCAAATTTGCAAATGTTGCTACTCAAACCTGAATCTAAATCATTTATATATATTATAAACAACAGAGGTCCCAGGACAGAGCCTTGAGGCACTCCACTTACAACATTTTCCCACTCTGACTTGATTCCATTTATACTAACTCTCTGTTTCCTTTGGTATAGCCATGCCCTAATCCAGCTTAATATAGCACCCCCAATACCATGAGACTATTTTTTTAATCAGTCTTTCATGTGGCACTGTATCAAAAGCTTTGCTAAAGTCAAGGTATACAACATCGCAATCCTTACCACTATCAACTGCCTCAACAATGCTAGAATAAAAAGATAACAAATTTGTTAAACATGAACGGCCATTTATAAAACCATGTTGCGACTCAATTATTAATTTATGTTTTTCAAGATGAAGACGAATTTTATTTGCTATTATAGATTCGAGTAACTTTCCCACAATAGACGTTAGGCTAATTGGTCGATAGTTAGACGCAAGTGATCTATCTCCTTTCTTAAAAACTGGTATCACATTAGCAACTTTCCAAAACTCTGGCACTCTGCCTGACTCTATTGATTTATTAAATATGGTTGACAGTGGGTCACAAAGCTCCTCTTTGCATTCTTTAAGCACCCTGGCAAACACTTCATCCGGCCCTGGGGATTTGTTTGGTTTGAGTTTTACTATTTGTTTAAGAACATCCTCCCTGGTAACTGCTAAACTCGTCAACCTGTCCTCGTCCCCACCCACATAGACTTGTTCGGCTGAAGGCATATTGTTAAGTTCCTCTTTAGTAAATACAGATACAAAATATTTATTAAAAATACTACTCATCTCTTCATCGCTATCTGTTATTTGACCTGTCTCAGTTTTTAATGGACCTATCCTTTCCCTAGTCTTAGTACGATATAACTGAAAAAACCCTTTAGGATTTGTCTTTGCTTGCCCTGCTATGCGAACTTCATAGTTTCTTTTTGCTTTCCTTATCTCTTTTTTAACATTTCTAACCAGTTGTATGAATTCCTGTTCTAAAGTGACCTCCCCATTTTTAATCCTTTTGTACCAAGCTCTCTTTTTACCTATAAGGTTCTTCAAATTCTTTGTTATCCACTTTGGGTCATTAGTATTCGATCTATTCAATTTGTATGGTATACTACGTTCCTGTGCTTTGTTTAGAATATTCTTAAATAAGTTATATATTGAATCCACATCGAAATCCCCATTTAAGTCACCTATCGCTGGGTTCATGTCTCGCTCCAAGACCGGCCCACACCCCATACCCAAGACTTTCCAATCAATTTGACCCAAAAAATTTCTTAGGCTATTAAAATCAGCTTTTCGAAAATCTGGCACTTTAACAGAATTTTCTCCTACTGGTCTATTCCATTCTATGCTAAATCTGATTTCTTTGTGATCACTGCTCCCTAGCTCACTCCCTATTTCGATGTCATTAATTTGCGTTTCCCTGTTTGTTAACACTAAATCTAAAATATTATTTTCCCGTGTTGGTTCCTTAATGTGTTGCGTAAGAAAGCAATCGTCAATTAATTCTAGAAAATCTTCTGCTTCACTATTCCCTGTTTTGTTCAACCAGTTTATTCCGCTAAAATTAAAGTCACCCATGACATAAATACTGTTAGATCTAGATGCTCTAGATATTTCATCCCATAGATGCTTTGCTTCCATTCTGTCTAAATTTGGTGGCCTATATATTACTCCTATTATAATATTATTAGCTTTTTCGTTTAATTCAATCCAAATAGTTTCTGTGTGTGGCTCTGTTTTGATTCCCTCTTTGAGACTACATTTCAAATTGTCCCTAACATATATGGCTACTCCACCTCCTCGTCTAATATATCTATCTGTGTGAAATAGTTTAAATCCATATATTTGATATTCAGCTAATAGTTCTCTATTTTCTACATTCATCCACGTTTCGGTAAGTGCAATAATATCTATTTTTTCTGTGCAGACAAGAGCATTTAATTCGTCAATTTTATTTCTTAGACTTCTACTGTTAGTGTAATATACCCTAAGTGAATTGTTATTTTGCGGACCTTCTCTTTCCCTGATCGTTTTGCCAATTCCTTTCTCCCACAAACACATACTTTTATTACCTCCTTCCTCCAAATCAATTCCCATACCTCTATCTACTAACAGTTTAAACCCAAACAAACACCTCTAACCACTTCTTCTAACGAGTTCGCAACAGCAACAACCCCAGCTCTCGATAGATGCACCCCATCACGAGCATACATTTCATTTCTTCCATAGAAGTGTTCCCAGTTGTCTATGAAAGATATTGCATTTGATTTGCAATATCTTTCCAGCCGGCAATTGACACCAAGTGCCCTCGATATCCATTCATTTCCCACTCCCTTTCTTGGAAGAATGCCACATATGATCGGGATTCCTCCCTTGCTCCTAACTAACTCTATGGCTGTTTTATACCTCTGAATCAGTTCCTCACTCCTAACTCGACCAACATCATTTCCTCCCACGCTAATGCAAATAATGGGATTGTTCCCATTACCAGCCATAATATCTTTCATGTTGTTTATAATATCACCAATGCCAGCTCCGGGATAGCAAACCCTTAACCTGTTCCCCCTATCTCTAGCACAAAACGTTCTATCCAAATACCTTATCTGGGAATCTCCCACAACTAATGTTTGCTTAGGTACTTCCTTTACTTTCTGAGGGGCCTGCGCTTCCTTTCTCTTCGTTGCTTTCCCTTTTGCGCGATCCACAGTCTCTCCACAGCACTCGTCCTCCAAAACGTCAAATGAATTAGAAGTTGCTATGGCGTTTGAAGGCGGCTTTATCAAAGTCTTCTTAAGGCCCCTGTCTTTCACAACTTTCACACATGTACATATGCATGTACACTATGCATGCATATGTACATGTGTGCGCACATGCACATGTTTGTATGCATGTATGTGTACGTGCCTGCATGTATGCAAAAAGAGTATATTCAGTTTCTGATTATCGGAGACAAGACTATTAGGCTTATCGAGGTTCCCCTTTACCAATTACCGATTCCCCTCCCCCCCACCCAGAAGCCACCCACAACAGTTGCCTCTCTCCCGGGTTCCTGTGAATAGCGAGATCATGAATAGAACCTGGAACCTTTAGGTTGTGTGCGTGTATGTATGCCCATGTGCATATATGTGGATGGATGCATGTAATTACCTGTATGTAGTTACAGGCCGAGAGCTACGTTCGTGGTGTCCCGTCTTCCCAGCACTCTTTGTCGTATAAAGTTTTGAAACTACTGACGTTTTGGCCTCCATGGGTGTATTCATCTAGCCGAGCTTGTGGGGGGGTTGAGCTTTGCTCTTTCGACCCGCCTCTCAACTGTCAGTCAACTGTTTACTACTTTTTTTCCCACACCACACACACCAGGAAGCAGCCCGTGACAGCTGACTAACTCCCAGGTACCTATTTACTGCTAGGTAACAGGGGGATTCAGGGTGAAAAAACTTTGCCCATTTGTTTCTGCCTCGTGCGGGAATCGAACCCGCGCCACAGAATTACGAGTCCTGCGCGCTATCCACCAGGCTACCAGGCCCCTACGAGGCCCCCATGCCCCTGTGTGTGTGTGTGTAATTACCCAAGTGTAGTTACAGGATGAGAGCTACACTCGTGGTGTCCCGTCTTCCCAGCACTCTGTCATATAACACTTTGAAACTACTGACGGTCTTGGCCTCCACCACCTTCTCACCTAACTTGTTCCAACCGTCTACCACTGTTTGCGAAAGTGAATTTTCTTATATTTCTTCGGCATCTGTGTTTAGCTAGTTTATATCTATGACCTCTTGTTCTTAAAGTTCCAGGTCTCAGGAAATCTTCCCTATCGATTTTATCAATTCCTGTTACTATTTTGTATGTAGTGATCATATCACCTCTTTTTCTTCTGTCTTCTAGTTTTGGCATATTTAATGCCTCTAACCTCTCCTCGTAGCTCTTGCCCTTCAGTTCTGGGAGCCACTTAGTAGCATGTCTTTGCACCTTTTCCAGTTTGTTGATGTGCTTCTTAAGATATGGGCACCACACAACCGCTGCATATTCTAGCTTTGGCCTAACAAAAGTCGTGAACAATTTCTTTAGTATATCGCCATCCATGTATTTAAAAGCAATTCTAAAGTTAGAAAGCGTGGCATAGGCTCCTCGCACAATATTCTTTATGTGGTCCTCAGGTGATAGAAAACTATCTAGAATCACCCTTAGATCTCTTTCTTTATCAGAATTCTTTAAAGATTTCTCACATAATTTATAGGTTGTGTGGGGGTCTATGTTCTCCTATTCCACATTCCATAACATGGCATTTATTAACATTAAATTCCATTTGCCAAGTGGTGCTCCATATACTTATTTTGTCCAGGTCATCTTGAAGGGCATGACAATCATCTAAGTTTCTTATCCTTCCTATTATCTTAGCATCATCAGCAAACATGTTCATATAATTCTGTATACCAACTAGTAGATCATTTATGTAGACAATAAACATCACTTGTGCAAGAACTGAACCCTGTGGTACTCCACTTGTGACATTTCTCCAGTCCGATACATTGCCTCTGATCACTGCCCTCATTTTTCTATCAGTCAGAAAATTTTTCATCCATGATAGAAGCTTACCTGTCACTCCTCCAATATTTTCCAGAACAACCTCTTATGTGGAACTGTCGAAAGCCATTTTTTAGGTCCAGATAGATGCAGTCAACCCAACCATCTCTTTCCTGTAATATCTCTAATATCCCACACATACACACGCGTGTGTGTGTGTGTATGTGTGGGGGGGGGTGTGTGCGCGCGCCTATAATCGCTTGTGGAAACTGCTGGCATACCCAAAATCCCTCCAGAGCATCATAACAGGTTTTCCAGCACTAGGTTTTTTTTTTTTTGTAGCCTCCAAATAACATTTCCATATGCCCGAAACGCTGTGCGTACTAGTGGCTTTACAAGATTGTAAATACCATGCTATATATTCCCACAAACCCAATGTACCTTCTTTTATATGAATAAAATAAATATCCCTATCAGGCAACGGGAGGAGGGAGGGCCAAAGCTCCCCCACCCCTACCCCCCATCGCCCGATGGGTGGGAAGGTCCCATATCCCATCAGCGGATGGATGGTGAGGTCTCCACCCTTCCCCCCCCCCCCCCCACACACACACATTGGATGAGGGGTGTATAATAACTTTTTTTTGCCCACGCGTTTAAACCCCTCCCCCCCCCCCCCCCAAACTCCCTCCACACCGGACCCTGAGCAAGGCGAAACACCGTAAACAAAAAACAAAAAACCTTGTCCAGGTAACGAGAAGACTTCCCTGCTCGCTAACGTAATACACACATTGGTTAAATCAACGTCGATAGCTTAGGAGAAGTGTCACAGTTTCTAGTATTTATCATGTAAACATAACACAAACCTACACACACACACACTCCTCAAGAGCTATTCAATAACACGTAAGATCTAATTTCCATATATGTGTTGACCAAAAAGTAACATTCCCCACCTCGTTCACTTGTCCCCAACTGACGGTAAGAGAGCAAACTGGTTTGGCGGGTCCAAAGAGCCCAAGCTCAACAAGTAGGCGAGAACAACTAAGTGAATACATTGGAGAGGCATATATAAATTATATATTATACATAATATATAGTATATAATATATATTATATAATATACATTATATAATACGTATATTACATATTATATAATATTATATAATATATTATTATGTAATATATATTATATAAATATTATTATACTAAATTATATACAAGATTATATACGTTTTTGTAGAACACCAAAACAACAAACAACTTGTTTACATGCTGCCGTTGTCAGCACCAGATAAGGAGCCGCTGATAAGCGAATCACCTGACCAGCGCTGCCACACAGCCTCCCGCACTCTCCCCATAACCTCTTTTTAACAAATTAAGCTGGAGAGAGAGAGATAGAGATAGAGATAGAGATACAGAGAATCAGTAAACACAGAATAGGTCACTGGCCTGTTGAACGCAAGAGCCACCACAAATATAATGAACATTATATTGGCGCATCTCAATCGTGTTAACGGCCCTTGGCTGCCTTCCTCGGTGCGGGGTACGAAAATAAATATCAATTTACCACTTAATATGTCTATAAATATAAAAATAACGTACACATATTTCCCCCCCAGAAAAAAATGGCTAAATCCGAGCGCAAACTTTACTTCCATGTCAAATATTCCCCAAGTCGCACTGACCAGCTGACCGTCATCCCTCCAGTGTAACCACGTGTTCTGCTCTTCACACACTACTTAGAACGTCAAAATGTAACCCAGCTACTGCCCAATCACCATAAAAGTCAATCGACGGTACAACCTCGAGCTGTCATCGCCGAGCACAGAACAAAATGTTTGAGAAACAAAACTCACGTCTTGTCGTTGGAAGCCATGGTGGGAGGAGACTCGTTGCGCACCACCGCCTCCCAGCTGTGTTGTGACGGGGGCTAGCGCGCGGGCCTCCTCCACCACCACCTCCCTCTCATTCTTATATTATTATTTACATATATACACAAGACTTTTTACAGTCTTGTAAAGCCACTAGCACGTGTAGCGTTTCGAGCAGGTCCTTAATCCTATTTTTACTCCGGAATACGACCCGCCAAATCGTTTTATCAACCATGTAACCTATACACTTCTGGGTGAACAGAGCCTACGGTTAAGAATTAGCGCCCAGTCAATCCTCCCCGGCCAGGATACGAACCTGGCTAAAGTGTTTAGCGAAGCGCCAGACAAGTGCTTTACTACTGCGTCATACATTTATGTACAAGAAGGTACAATGGGCAGTGAGAATATTATTAATAAAATAATAGTAATAATGTTTTTTTATCCAGGTAAAAGTACATACATAGAAAATGAGTTACAAACAGAATGTTGGATTTCTAGAGCTAGTAAATTTTGTTTACTAAAGTCGATTTTACTATGCCTAAAGCCACTAATAAAGCCTTTCGGGCATATTGACATTTGCTCGCACACGTGGCAAAAATGAGGAATATAAACTTAAAGAAATGCATAGACTGCCCGAATACATCCAAAACGTGTATGTGTAAAGTGGCTATTAATTGCCACTTTACAATTGAGACGAGACTTGCATCTCGTAGTCTAATCGCGGATTAGACGTCGAGATGCAAGTCTCGTCCTCGCCACACACTCAGACCTTCACAAAGCACTCAGTTGAGTGCAAAAGACTATGTAAATTACTTATATAAATTTCGCAAATACACAAGTGTGGGGTTTTTATCCTACATTGATAATAATAGCAATAATCATTTATTTACAAGAAGGTACAATGGGTTTGTGAAATTACATAATATTGGAATTTTTACATTCTTGCAAAGTCACCAACACACATACCGTTTCGGGCAGAACCTTCATCATGATGAAACAGATGTCGTGTACCAGAGAAGAAATGAAACTTAGACATAAGTATACCCGTTCACATTGTCAACGCGTGAATAATTATACTTTGAGTCAAGTATAAGAATACTTGATAACGAAGTACGACCACTGAAGGAAAAAAAAAAAAAAATAAATAAAAATAAAAAGAGTCGTCTGGGCTCATCACGACCTGCTAGTGACATTGTTCTACATTCATTTTAAATATTATAGTAACAAAATATGTTGAATTTCTTCTTTACCGACGTAATTCCAAGAGGTTTAAGAGAATTCCCCGTACAGGAGGGGAGCGTGGAGGTACTCAGAGCCACCCGAAGCCTCATGGCATTATTATTATTTTTATTTTGAGATATATACAAGAGTTGTTACAGTCTTGTACAGCCACTAGTACGCGTAGCGTTTTGGGCAGGTTCCTGGAATACGATCCCCTGCCGCGAAGAATCGTTGTTTTGGGACCGTTGTACACATTTTACTGTGTTACAGGCTACAGTTAAGGATTTGCGCCCAGTAAATCCTCCCCGGCCAGGATACGAAACCATGACAAAGCGCTCGCGGAACTCCAGGCGAGTGTCTTACCACTGCACCACGGAGACTAACGTAAGTAATGAGTAAATATAACATTTACTCACCATAGTGTTGATGCTGAATGTCGAACATGGGAAAAACTTTTTTTTACTCTGAAATAATATGATTTTATAGCTAAATCAGACGAAACTGTATGGCAGCTGACGCCACAGGAAGTTGACGATCCAAGCGACCAAGTTATGGCTTTGGGTAATTAGATGGACCCAATTTCGTTATAGAATTATATCATTTCAGAGTAAAAATAAGTTTTTTTTCCATGTGGTACATTCAGCACCAACATTATAGTGAATAAATATATCAGTTCATTACTTACGATCCAGCCACTTGGACTGGACGGTAAAGCGACGGTCTCGCTTCATGCAGGTCGGCGTTCAATCCCCGACCGTCCAAGTGGTTGGGCAACATTCATCACCCTCCCCCACCCCCCCACCCTTCCCATCCCAAATCCTTATTCTGACCCTTTCCAAGTGTAATGGCTTGGCGCTTTCCCTTGATAATTCCCTCTTCATTACTTACGTGAACAGCCCATTCAGCACCGCTCCTGTGCCAGGTAAGTCCACTACGGGATCACCATAGCCCGTGCTACTTGGAACTTGTTCCGAGTAGCTGAATCTATAACAACAACTTAGGTGAAGCTAGGAAGCTCTGGGTCGTTGGAGGGACCGTTCAGGGCTGGTTGTTGTTGTTGGTGTTGTTGGTGTTGGTGTTAAAGATTCGCTACCTGGAATAAAAAGTTCCAAGTAACACAGGCTATGGAGAGCCCGTATCAGGGCTGGTGCTAGGCTTTCTAGCCTCACCTTGCGAGGACTCCGGGGAGGGCTGAGGGTCCCCGCGGCCCGGTCCTCGCCCAGGCCTCATGGTTGCTAGACTGGTCAACCAGGTTGTTTGCAACCCGTCCTCGACTCAAGTCCATTCCATCCAGCGGTCGACCCCACAGACGCATTCATAAATTTTAACATGCTGTTCATTCAAAACGGGAATTTTCTCAAATATAAATTAATATTATAATGCATTAGCATATTGTGCATATATAGGCATAGGTTAGGTTAGGTGTTTAAGTTCTGTTGGCATTTATTTGTATTTGTAGTCCGTGGGTGAAGCATTTACAGCGTTGTGGTTCGAACAAAATTCGTCAGTGAAGCACTTGTTCCGGAAGTGTTCGGACGTCATCAGTTGTGAGTCGTGTATAAACCGTTTTTCATTCATAAACAGTGGGTTTGGCGGGTGGATGGAATCACTTTTGAGTCTTTGTTTGGAGGACGGGCTGTCTGTTTGACGCGGCTGCTCCCAGCATGACGTGTGAATTACAGCCTGGTTGATCAGGTATCCTTTGGAGGTGTTTATCAAGTTCTCTCTCTTGAACACTGTTACTGTGTTTCCCACACTCTTCACCCGTGTAGGCTTCCTCTCATTGGTTCATAAAGTATAGTCCTTTGAATAGGACTATACACTCGTGTTGTTGTTATAGATTCAGCTACTCGGAACAAGTTCCAAGTAGCACGGGCTATGGTGAGCCCGTATACGCTCGTGATACACCCATCGTTATAGAGTTCTTGTCCAGAGTTGTACTCAGCCAGTCTTAACTGTCAAAAGGTTCTGATTCAAGGCAATATTGGACCTGATTCCTTACGTGTTATATCAAAGTGTTATATGTTAACTAAGTATTTATCAAACGAAGGCGCCAAGTAGAGGAAACTATGTAGTACCAACCCCAACGGCCAAGATATATGTATGTGTATGTATATATGTATATATATATATGTATATATATGCACATGTATGTATGTATATGTGTACGAGTATATATAACATTAATAACTGTGTAACTAGCGTCAAAAGATTGTTATTTGCTTAGTTAAACGAACTAGGGGGTTCAGTTCCTGAGCCAATTATGTGCCTGTAACCCTTTACACCACCGCCCACGGGATGGGGATGGGGTGCATAATAAAGAAACTGAATTGAATTGGCCAAGATATTATGTACTATAAATCAGTTCCCAAACATTGATGTGATATCCCGTTTTCTATTCGAGAGGGGGGCCTCGGTTATGTTAGGCTCGGCCAATTTAGAACATCATTTTAGTGACGTTGTGAAGGCTGGAGAGGACGGACTGGCCCACTGTCCCAAGGGGCCACGGGGGCCCGGTGGTGGGACCCAGCCTGGCGCCACTCACACGTCACCCCTCCACCTACTTTGTAGACTTTGTGTAACTTTCCGCCACCCACTGAAGCCTCGTGAAAGTGTGTGGGGGAGACCAGACAGCACTGTGCTTCCCCCATTATCATGCGTTGCTTAACTGACGTTTCCAATTACACAAATACGCTACTTACAATCCATCGTGATTGTAACCCTCGCTATTTCCTTAATGAGTGAATATATCGCTTAGTCATTATCCAACTGTGGGCAGATAAACAAATCACTCAAATCTTATCATTGGCAGTAAAGTATTTTGTATACACGATGATTGGTGAGGATCAAACAATAATATACACTGTACATACAAGGTATTATACACCCGAGAAAATGCATACAAATCTCATTGTGTATATTTTGGGATCCTTCTCCCCCCCCCCCTCCGCTCTAAACCTCTATTATTTGACCACCAACTTCACCGGGAAATATATTCGCGAACTACGCCATGAGCTCAGAACACGCCAAATATTTCTTCCCAGCTATGCTTATATTTTAGTATTTATCCTTTTACTCCTAGAATTGTATTCCTGTTTTGTTAAGATCTTATGGAGAGCATTTAAGCAACTGCCTTTCTACTGTTAATTTGCATAAGGAAGTTTCCATCAACGTGACTCATATTTCATATTCACTTGACCCTAAAATATCGCTTAAGATACATCAATATTTCGATGCATAATTAACAGTTAAAACTACAAGTACAAAATTCCCACCAAATCTAGTGGAGGATATTAACAAAAACACATAAAAGAGAAGACATGGCATCAGTGTAGAGGGGTAGACTCGTTGTGGAAGCCCGCGTACCAGCTGTGTTTTGTTTGGGTCTAGCCGGCGAGCCTCACGCCTGTCAGGTGTTCCGGGGGCAGGTTGTAATTTGACACAAAATGGAGCGAGCAACGGTTATACTGTACATGTTGTACCTAATAGCCAGGAACGCTAATGGGCTCACTATAGCCCGTGCTACTGTACATTTCGTTCTGAGTAGCTAAATTTAAAACAACAGCAACATAGGCAGAACGCACTATTTGGCCTAGTATGCAAGGTCTAACAAGCAGAGTTTTCATTAAATTATATATTTTTCTACATTTTTGTCTTAAATGATAAAGCTTTCCAATATATGATTATCTTTCTTTTTAATTTGAATTATGTTTTAACATAGAAACATGACCAAACCTAACATAACTAAGTCAGTATTCCATGTTTTTAATTAAGTGTATAATAATAATATTTCAGGTTAACCAATTTGATTGTTTTTAATACCAAAAATCACTGCTTGTAAGGCAAATCAGGCCTTGCATACTTGGCCAAGTAGTGCGTTGACTATTAGGCTATGCAAATTGGCTCACAACCGTATGGTCCTCAGCTAGACTCCAGCGCAGGACGTGACTTTTGAACGTTTCCTAACACCTGATACCACTGTTCACCTAGCATAAATAGGTACTTAAGAGTTATGCAACTGTTGTGGGTTGCACCGTGGGTAGGTTCAGTCGTTGGCCTAAAAGGGGCCTTGAAAAGCCTATGAGCCTTCATGTTACCTACAAGGGGAAATATATATATATATATATATATATATATATATATATATATATATATATATATATATATATATATATATATATATATGTCGTACCTAATAGCCAGAACGCACTTCTCAGCCTACTATGCAAGGCCCGATTTGCCTAATAAGCCAAGTTTTCATGAATTAATTGTTTTTCGACTACCTAACCTAACTTTTTCGGCTACCTAACCTATAAAGATAGGTTAGGTTAGGTTAGGTAGGGTTGGTTAGGTTTGGTCATATATCTACATTAATTTTAACTCCAATAAAATAAAATTGACCTCATACGTAATGAAATGGGTAGCTTTATCATTTCATAAGAAAAAATTAGAGAAAATATATTCATTCAGGAAAACTTGGCTTATTAGGCAAATCGGGCCTTGCATAGCAGGCCGAGTACGACGTTCTGGCTACTAGGTACGACATATATATATATTATATATATATATTATATACATATATATATATATATATATATATATATATATTATATATATATATTATATATATATATATATATATATATTATATATATATATTATATACATATATATATATATGTCGTACCTAGTAGCCAGAACGTACTTTTCAGCCTACTATGCAAGGCCCGATTTGCCTATTAAGCCAAGTTTTCCTGAATTAATATATTTTCTCTAATTTTTTTGTTATGAAATGATAAAGCTACCTATTTCACTATATAGGAGATCAATTTTTTTTTATTGGAGTTAAAATTAACGTAGATATATGACCGAACCTAACCAACCCTACCTAACCTAACCTAACCTATGTTTATAGGTTAGGTTAGGTTAGGTAGCCGAAAATGTTAGGTTAGGTTAGGTTAGGTAGGTTAGGTAGTCGAAAAACAATTATTTCATGAAAACTTGGCTTATTAGGCAAATCGGGCCTTGCATATTAGGCTGAGAAGTGCGTTCTGGCTACTAGGTACGACATATATATATATATATATATATATATATATATATATATATATATATATATATAGGCTTTTATGAATTTATAGGCTAATCATAACAATTCAAACCAATGCTTTTCATCACAATCGATTTCACGATTTGCTCGTAAAATTTAAAACGTTACGAGATACGAAGTAATAGTAGACGAAAAATCAATCACTTCTTCGATTAATAATTACTAGTATCCATATCCAATATATTTGCAAATCTTCTGCATCTGATCATAGTTTCATTTGAGGCTAACTTCTTGTCAAATATCAAAAGAAACCTCTTGTCAAGGATTTGATTTAAAAAAATTGATTTTATATTCAATTTCACAACACCACTTTACATGGAACATGGTTAACCGACGTGCATTACGCACTTTCGGGTTGCTCCCGTACGTCAACAGCCTGGTTGACCAGTCCAGCAACGAGGAGGCCTGGTCGAGGACCGGGCCGCGGGGAAACTGTCCGGAAACCATCTCAAGGTAACCGACACGAAGCCTTCCGGTATGATCTCCAGAGAACGAAAGACTATGGTTTAAGTACCAGTTATAAAAAAAAGTACAAAGCTGGGGAGACTATTGTGTAATGTCATCGATCCTGACTGCAAAATTTAATTTGTTCACTTGTGTTCAGTTAAAATAAAAAATAGCATTACATAAGGTAAAGTATAATGCCTACTTTGTGCTTTTAAAAAATTGCAATTACCCTACGTTCAACAATGTCTTATTTTCTTTCCTTTCAATAAGCCACAAGTTATTTATTTCCCTAGTTATTACAGGGTTCTGTTCTTTACTCGTGCATTTATGATTTAACAGACACGATCGCATTGTAAGTATTGTACCATCTAACCCCGTTCATCATGTCGGTAATTATCAAAGTTTAATAAGTGCTGAAACAATGTCAAAGTTGTGTAGTCCAAATGCTGCAATCTTAATATTTGAGGAATCTCTTCAAAGGTGCAGTTCCCAACTACTTTAATTATCAAAAGGCCCCAAACCAGATAGACTATGTAGCTCCAGTACTGTAGTTAAAACAAAATACCTTGACATTATACAAGGCAAGACGATACAAATGGGTCCACGCCATTTTATTATTTCCCCTTAGTTGCTGTCTACCAAATTCTCTGGCAGCAATTTACACACAAGCCTAAATATAGCTTGCATGATAATCTGATTTGCATAAAGGTTAAAAACAACGTTACTGTACTTGGTTGCATTTTTTTGTTTAGAAAGTTATGTTAAATGTTAAAGAGCTGCAGTATATATATTTCAGTTCAATTGAATCTTTAATACATTTATACTACTGTAATGTATTTAGTCAACACCAACAAAATTCTTGAAGCATTTTTAAATAACATTTGCCATGATTTGCTTTCAAATTTAATTGTGCCAAACTAGTAACTTAAAAGGAACATACCAAACCCAATATACACTTTGTCTGTTTATTACAAATACACATCAGTGTCTTTTCAGTTACAGAAACTATGTTGTTTAAATGCACTAAAACATGCACTTTTAGACAATGATCTAGATGTGAGTTATGTACAATGACCTAAGCGTTTTAACAGTGCCTATGTACACTAGGTAAACATATTTCAAAAGGTGACTTAATAAATACATATCACATTTAATTCAGGATAACAGAATATGAAGAGTGACTACACGTGTATCTATAACATTGAGGAAGATCATTCAGACCAACAATGACTTATGTCGTTACATTCATTCACAAAATACTCCCATTTGTCGATGGAATTGACAAATTATTTGTACAAACTGGGATTCACTACATACAGCTGAAGTTCCAAAATCTGAGCTCAAGTTTACATACAATAAATACAATGAAAATTAGAACAAGTATTTAGAAAACGTAATACAATGTAGTTCCTGAAGTGGGGGTACTATTGCAATAATGGGTACAATGCATTGTTATTATACAATGAGCTTCCATGACGACGAGGCCGCCCTAACAACGTCAGGAGCACGAGTGTGTGGGGTGAGCGTTGTTCCTTTAGCAAGCTGACTGTACAGCTATTGATCTTGGCCACGTCGAGTCACACTTCTGAGGGAAGTCATGACCGCCTCTAACATACCATCCACTTGTAGATTTCACTAGCCTAAGTTATTGACAATCGCTGCCAGCTTGCACAGCCCACACAAATGCATTATATAACAGTGCCCCCTTACAACAGTGTTGGGAGAACAATATGAGCAATATTCAGTTAGGTACTTTAGTGGTTTGATTTTGTACCACAAAGACTAACATTACAATGTGATGTAAACAGTAAACTTAAAAGAAACAGTAACCGAAACCTGAGCTCTGAAACAGTAAAGTGGGGATATTTGTACTAGCAGTGGAACTTTGTATACTCAATTTTTCGTTCGTATCTGACATCAATCCATAATAAATAAAACTATTCCAATGCAAATCATAATTGACGATTTCACAAAAAATGGTCAATGCACTTGTACAAGATTTGAAATACAACTTGGCATTTACTTTACTTTTCCATTTAAATGCACTTTCATATGAATGTAAATTAGTAATTAACACCTTATACCACGGCATCGGAAACGAACAATTTGTTGAGGTCTTTTTTTTTCTCCTATAGCTACTAACACCGCACAGTTTTGATCACACTAACTTCAAGGTTTATTTAGAAGTTAAAATACTAATGTTCGGGAAAATAGCATCAGATCCGTCTATTGACAAGCACACACTGAGATCAGAGAACTTGTAAGTTAACGGTAACCCCCGTACATTTGGTCACCACAACCAGCTTCTGCTCCATCCCTGACGTGAGACCTCCAGGGAAGCCGGGTATCTGTTACAGTAGTACACACTGTTGTGGTCGCCACTACTTCCTATTGCTGGTTTAAAACTGCTGCGACTTCTTCCTTCACCGTGGAGAACTGATACCGTCACACACACTTAAATCAACTAGGCTTTCTACTGTTGACAAAGAGTATTTCTGCGCTTTGGACGGGAAGCATTCGGGTCATGAAGAATGCGTTCGATGGACAAGTTGAAACACTCACACGTACCGTATAGGAATCACTAATTTAATACATATCAAGCTCTTTTGTACTAAATTCCTTTGTAGTGGAGATGGTCCTGGGATAGACAGAACGGCAGCAGTACATGCGAGAGTTAGGCTGAGCTCTCACTAGATAATGGTTGGATAGGACCACAGACACCACAGTACTCCATCGTCAGGTGTAGCGTGACGTTGTTGGGTTGGCGTGAACAGCACTAAGCTTGCTCAATTCACGACCACAGCAGGATCCGGCTTCTCGAGAGGCATTCCACACAAGATCACACGAGAGACTTGGCGTTATTGGTAACACACTGTGATGGCTGGTACACGCCTACGTGGTCCAAAGACGGGGGAGACGGGGCAGCACTAGAAATTAGACTCAATCAAACTTCTATATGGTCAAAGGGGTAAGGCGGTGTTCTGAGCTCATCGTCAGAGTCGTAATACACCCGCTGTTTAGGAGAGAGTCCAAGCTGCAGCCTCCGGACCGCCTCCTTAATAAGGTCACCATCCTTCAATAATTCTTGTAGCGCTTCGTATGGATCGTCGGAACTTCTTCTCGCTGCAAGCCCCCGACGAATACAACGACGGCCATCACAACACCCACATTTGCTCTCAGTCCGGGAAGGGACACTGTATGGAGACGCTCGGGTCCTTGCCTTCCCGCTACTTAAGTGTGCCGGTCGAGATTTTAATCTCAAGTTTTCCTTAATTTCTAACACTAAATCATCAATGTCTCTCGATAAAAAATCTTGCGTGGTAGTTGCCTTTGCCTCAGATAGGAAACACAGCTCGTCTTTGCTAGGCATTTTGAAATTGTAATGTGTCCGGCTAGCGCACAGTCTGGCGACCTTCTTCAGTGAAACTCGCTCGGCGAGTGCAGTCGCTCGCTGTTTGTTTTGGTTGTGATCGTGAGAAGCGCACATATATCCATCCGCGTGGTAAACTAGTTCCACAAAGATCGTGTACATTTTTGCAAATACTGCTCTTGTACATTACAAAAAATGCTAAATTATATAATAAAAGGAATGTGACATGGTTATACTTCATCCGAATACGCAAATTGTTCCAAGTAACAAAAATTCACACGGTACGTAGATTGTAAACACGGCGGAGGAATACTCCCAGCCTGGGGCCTTGTGTCGGGAAAAAATAGACGTAAACACCTCAACCCGCCGCGCAGAAAGCCCCACCAGTTCCCCCATTTAATAACAAATTCCTGATACTACATATATAATATCGTACTTCTCAGCCTCACAACCTTAATTGTTAGTGTGATTGTATAAGGGTTTACTAGAGGCAGTAATTCCGCTCTAAACAACCTTTATATAATTTTCACAAACTAATATTAAACAATGCAGAGGATATGTTATATTTTATAAGAATCACGATGTTTATTTAGTTTATTTATATTAATAAAACAAAGCACGAGCTGCAAGAAAATATTGGCAGCTTGGAAATATTTCAAAACAATCCTTGTTAAACGGCTAGACCGGTCTCCATGATACACGTCACCACCAGACAATAACTGAATGGTGGTGCCGTGTACCACTCTAGTCAGTACTTTCTTTACGCAGTAACAATTGCTGTTTGATAGTGGCGATGTAGAATGTTCCTAATGTGGGCGCCCACATTGTGAACACTTAATTATTCAATATAATATAAATATGGACATAGATTTTTTTTTAACCCTATGACTTCTGGCAACCTACCGTTCCTGCTCCCCTCCCCCCCCTCCCCATGGGTTGATAACCTACATGAACTCGTCCGATTCTCTGCTCCAGAAGCCGACCTCGTCACGTATACGTGCGACTCCATATACGTCAATACTGTGGCCATATATATTATGGCTATTTAAAGTGTTAACGTCATATATTTAAAGTTTCCCATTATTGCTGATCGTAGCGAAATTCGCTTAAATAATTAGCATAACTGAGGAAATACATTCTTACTGTAACAATGAGAGCTATTGCATATTTTTCGTCCTTGTATAACGTTTCGTAATATTTCATTCAAAAACTTAAGTATTTCAGCAGATGTGTAGATAAGGCAACCCATCCTCTCCGGTAGTACAGTCGGCTCCGTTATCGACTCACAATCGGAAAATCAGGAAATGTAGATGTTTATCTCTGAGAATGTTTGGTAATATGTTTATTGTTTGTGATGTGTGTATATGTATGTATTAACACGATGTACTGAACGGGGTGAGAATAGCTTGAGCTACCTCATCCCTTTGTGTGTATTTTACCTCAATAAACTTATTTCAATTTCAATTTCAATCGGAAAATCAGGCTTCTAATTCCGGGCGGGACATAAATGGGCGTGTTTCCAGTCACCTAATGTACCTGTTCACCTGGCAGTAAATAGTTACCCATGAGCTTGTTACAGAGTTGCATCCTGGACGAAGGATGGAAATTCGACCTGATGGGGAGGGGCAACGATGTAAGCCTAACATGTATATACGCTGGCTACCTGTCCCGATACAATGGATTACAGTATTAATTATTATTAATAGCAACTATAGCAATAATGAATAAAGTGTATAAAATAGGGTTACACCCAAAGTGCTCACTTTTTGTATTATTGTTATTCTGAAGGACACAATAACAATTCAACAGCCTAATCATGAACATAAACTCACCTAGTTGTGCTTGCGGGGGTTGAGCTCTGCTCCTTCGGCCCGCCTCTCAACTGTCAATCAATATTGTTACTAACTACTAATTTTTTTGGCAGTCCGCAACTTGGACGGGCACAGCCTGACCTCAGCCACAGGTGTACAGGTTCCTGAGCCTACTGGGCTCTATAATATCTACATTTGAAACTGTGTATGGAGTCAGCCTCCACCACATCACTGCCTAATGCATTCCATCCGTTAACTACTCTGACACTGAAAAAGTTCTTTCTAACGTCCCTGTGGCTCATTTACTCAGTTTCCACCTGTGTCCCCTTGTTCGCGTACCACCCGTGTTAAAATGTTTATCCTTATCTACCCTGTCAATTTCTCTGAAAATTTTGTAGGCAGTGATCATGTCTCCTCTTACTCTTCTGTCTTCCTGTGTCGTGAGGTGCATTTCCCGCAGCCTTTCTTCGTAACTAATGCCTCTTAGTTCTGAGACTAGCCTAGTGTCATACCTTTGAACTTTTTCCAGCTTCGTCTTGTGCTTGACAAGGTACGGGCTCCATGCTGGGGCCGCATACTCCAGGATTGGTCTTGCATATGTGGTATACAAGGTTCTGAATGATTCCTTACACAGGTTCCTGAAGGCCGTTCTGATGTTAGCCAGCCTCGCGTATGCCACAGATGTTATTCTTTTTATGTGGGCTTCAGGAGACAGGTTTGGTGTGATATCAACTCCTAGATCTTTCTCTCTGTCCGTTTCATGAAGCACTTCATTTCCCATTTCCCATTCTGGCCTCCTGTTTCCACCGCCTAGTTTCATTACTTTGCATTTACTCGGGTTGAATTTTAGTAGCCATTTGTTGGACCATTCATTCAGTCTGTCTAGGTCATCTTGTAGCCTCTTACTATCATCCTCTGTTTTAATCCTCCTCATAATTTTTACATCACCAGCAAACAATGAGAGGAACGATTCTATACCCTCTGGGAGATCATATACATATGTCAGAAACGGTATAGATCCAAGGACTGACCCCTGCGGGCCTCCACTGGCGACGACTCGCCAATCTGAGGCCTCACCCCTCACAGTGACTCACTGTCTTCTGTTGTGTATTTACCTAGTTGTGCTTGCGGGGGATGGGCTCTGCTCTTTCGGCCCGCCTCTCAACTGTGAATTAGCTGTTACTAACTACTATTTTTTCCACACCACATACACCAAGAAACAGCCCGTGACAACTGACTAACTCCCAGATACCTATTTTCTGCTAGGAAACAGGGGCATTAGGGTGAAAGAAACTCTGCCCATTGTTTCTCGCCGGCGCCCGGAATCGAACCCGGGACCACAGGATCACGCGTCCAGCGTGCTGTCCGCTCAGGGCATCAGGGTGAAAGTAACTTTGCCCATTTGTTTCCGCCATGGTCCGGGATCGATCTCGGGTCCCTAGATCTACGCATCCAGAGCGCTGTCCACTCAGCCACTAGGCGCCCCAGTGTGTGTGTGTGTGTGTGTGTGTGTGTGTGTGTGTGTGTGTGTGTGTACTCACCTATTTGTGTCTGCAGGATCGAGCATTGACTCTTGGATCCCGCCTTTCGAGCATAAGTTGTTTACAGCAATGACTACGGTCCTATTTCCCTATCATACCTGGTTTTAAAATTATGAATAGTATTTGCTTCCACAACCTATTCCTGAAGTGCATTCCAACGGGGCAAAATTTAAATTTAAAACTTAATCGAAATCCTCAGATTAGGCAAAATTGTAATTAATTTTGTCAATAAAGATGTTGTTAATAATAAATCATGCTCGTCTTACTGAACCTAAACCTCTCTCTTCCCCTAGTCCTATCAACATCATTTTGCCAGAAGGCAGAACTTGCAGCGCTGCCAGACAGGCAGGCAGGCAGGGCGGGGTGGGAAGCCGAGGTTCACGCCTCGGGACGAGTTGCTACGCTCAAAGGAGAGGGAGGGAGGGAGGTGGGAGTACTGCCAAAGCCTCACTAACCTCGAATGTTTTTTCCCCCATCTACTTCGTGTGTGTCCCCTTCATCACCCTAACCACAGCCACATGCGACAGGTTGCAACAAGTGATCAAAGTAACATACCAATATATAAATTTACATAAGCTGAAATGCCGAGTAATCTTATATAACGGTGATGTTTACAAGATCTATAGTTTCCAGACGACTCTGTGCACCATAACAACTATCACACTGTAATAAGTGCTGGAGATCAGCTTACCTCTATAGTATTTAACGTTATAAAAACAATATCGTCTATGATATCAATATATTTATAATATATCCAACAAAGGAGAGGGGGTATGGATTATACAGCAACAACAACAACAACAAAACGAAGGCAGACTGTGATCAAAACAAATCCTCCTCTCAAAGAAAACGGTTTAACCTGATTTCTTTTACAGGACACACTCAAATGTTTTTTGGTTCTCCAGTCCGGCCTTTTCAACAATATTAATTTTTTATTATATATATAAGCAAGAGTTCTTAGACTCTTGTAAAGCCACTAGCATGTATAGCGTTTCGGGCCGGTCCTTAATCCCAATTTTCCCCTGGAATACGACCCGCCAAATCGTTTAAATGCTTGTTATAGGTAAGTGCTTGTTAATTCAAGCACCAATAAACCAGTTTATGAAAGAAAAACGGGTTTACACGTGATTAACAACTAATAATAACGATTGAAAACTTGTCTAGAATTATTCGTGCTCTTCTTATGTTCGAATCGCAACTATAACTAATTTATACTACACATACAAATACTTGCCAATATAACTTAAGTTAAACACTTGATTTTGGCCACAACTTGGACGAGCACAACCTGACCTCGGCCACAACTTGGACGAGCACAGCCTGACCTCAGCCACAACTTGGACGAGCACAGTCTGACCTCAGCCACAACTTGGACGAGCACAGCCTGACCTCGGCCACAACTTGGACGAGCACACCCTGACCTCGGCCACAACTTGGACGAGCACAACCTGACCTCAGCCACAACTTGGACGAGCACAGTCTGACCTCAGCCACAACTTGGACGAGCACAACCTGACCTCAGCCACAACTTGGACGAGCACAACCTGACCTCAGCCACAACTTGGACGAGCACAACCTGACCTCGGCCACAACTTGGACGAGCACAGCCTGACCTCGGCCACAACTTGGACGAGCACAGCCTGACCTCGGCCACAACTTGGACGAGCACAGCCTGACCTCGGCCACAACTTGGACGAGCACAGTTTGATCTGACGGGTTTGAGGTCTCATTCGTCACTTCTCGTATAATTATATCAGTATTATCATTTAAACTATTGTACGTTGCCTGAAATTAACGGCTTAATTATATTAACGTTCCGGAAAATAAGTAGTGTCGTAAAAATAATAATTACAATCACGACAATGACAGCATTGTTACAATGTGCCTGAACAACAATTACTGCGACACAGTAAGTATCTTTATAAGACATATCTGTACAACAATTTACGCCACATCAACAAATACACATACACCGAGAAGTGTATATATATATACCCAGGTTCTCGGTGTATGCACATTCTGAATTTACTTTAAAGATACCTGATCAACTAGGCTGTGATTCATACGTGAGCAGCCTCGTCTAACGGTCAATCTGGTCAGAGACCGGGCCGCGGGGACGACGACCCTCGGAATTACGTCAAGGTAACCGCTAAACGATGTTCAGGGCTGAAGAATACTTGCTGGCTGGTCAGTAGCCTACTGCGGTAGCCTAATATTTTCCCAGGCTTTATAGGCCTTCATCCCAAAACAAATTTGTAATTTTGTCAGCCTTCGGCTTAGTGGTCACGTGTTCTCAATTCTGTTTGTTCTCGTGTTCTCCCCATTCTGTTCTCTGCTCAATATGTTCACTGTGTAACTTTGAACTATTTTAAGATATGTAGGAAAACTAGCGAAATTATGTCTGAAACTGTGTCTTAAACTGTATTAGAAATAATTCCAATAATAATATATATTGCAGATTATACTGCACAGTTAATAAAATAATAATAATAAATACAGGTTATGTCTCAGTTCTGTCTTTATCGTGGTTCTTGCTCTAAGGACGATGGCGAAATAGGCAATTACAGTCAAATAACGGGTTCAGACGTGTTTTAACCGAACAATTGACTCTGGCGTGGAACTAGTTACATTTTGTTTTTTTTATTTGCATGGCATGCACTCCACACCCGTCCAGGTGGTGGAGTGAAGACTTGCAGTCATGCACTCGAGCTCAGGGAGTGCATGTACTTCCAGGTGAGGAGGTACCCACTCTACCATAGTGGTGAGGAGGTACCCACTCTACCATAGTGAGGATGGTACCCACTCTACCATAGTGGTGAGGATGGTACCCACTCTACCATAGTGGTGAGGATGGTACCCACTCTACCATAGTGGTGAGGAGGTACCCACTCTACCATAGTGGTGAGGAGGTACCCACTCTACCATAGTGAGGATGGTACCCACTCTACCATAGTGGTGAGGATGGTACCCACTCTACCATAGTGGTGAGGAGGTACCCACTCTACCATAGTGGTGAGGATGGTACCCACTCTACCATAGTGGTGAGGAGGTACCCACTCTACCATAGTGGTGAGGAGGTACCCACTCTACCATAGTGAGGATGGTACCCACTCTACCATAGTGGTGAGGAGGTACCCACTCTACCATAGTGGTGAGGAGGTACCCACTCTACCATAGTGAGGATGGTACCCACTCTACCATAGTGGTGAGGATGGTACCCACTCTACCATAGTGGTGAGGAGGTACCCACTCTACCATAGCGAGGATGGCTGGCCCGGGATACGATAATATAGTGTAAAACTCTACTTCTCTACTCACAGCCACCCAATAAATAATAATAATAATTTATTCACAATAAGGTACAAAGTATTGGTGAGACGACATAAGATTGGTATTTTTCCACTCACACAAAGCTACTAACACGCTTAGCTAACACTCATAAAATATTTGGTCGCAAGATCACTCAGTAAAAACACCAATTAAGTCATATTTACACAAAGTTAAATGCGACATTTTACTCTTGATCGAAAATGTGTTAATAACACACAAAAGATACATCTAAACTGCATAACATTTGTCTAAATAACTGTATTGCATTACGTTTAAAAAAGTTGCGTTAAACTGTTCATAGTTGCATTACGAAACTGTTGAAAGTATAGAGTGCAATGAACAACCACTTCAAAAGTTAGGTATAAATTGCTTTAGTTTTTTTTTAGTTTAGTTCATTTATTATGCACCCCATACCCATCTTGTGGGCGGTAGTGGAAAGGGTTACAGAGGCACATAATGGGCTCAGGGACTGAACCCCGCTATAAATTGCTACACACAGAAATCACAATAGCGTGATGTATCAAATGAACAAATCCACAAGGGCCGTGACGAAGCTTCAGTAGGACGAGAAATTCGGTAGTAATTCTTATACCATGTCGTAGCTCAGTCGATTACGGCAGCGTCTGGGATCCTCGCGGACGTAGGTTCGAATCCTCGTCACGGCCCTTGTGGATTTGTTCGAATAAATTGCTGTTTGTATTAACTGATTTACTGAAAATGTTGTGTATCCTCAGGTGATGGGTGAGTGAGGGACTCCCCCCCCCCGGGGGTCTAGACCCCCCTCCCCCTACCTCTCTCAGGAAACAACCCACAATCGCTGTCTAGCTCCTGGGTACCTATTTACTGTTAGGTAAACAGCGCATCAGGTGAAAGGAAACGTGCCATCATACCTGTCCCGCCTGGGGTCGAACCCGGGATCCCCCATTGTGAGTCGAGGACGAGGTCGTCTGTGCTACAGGAATTGGTGTTGGGGTTAATTAGGGTCAATTAACCTCATGTAAGGTTATTAAGGTCACCACAATTACTTGCTAACCAACGAGAAAGTATAATATAGTCCTGAACGTAATCCGACCCCTTGCTTTTTGCAGGGTCGGCGTTCGATTCCCGATGGTCCAACAAGTGATTGGGCACAGTTCTTTCCTTCTTCTTATATGGTGTCCTGTCCTCATATCCCTTCTATGTGCTACATAGTCACACTGGCTCAGTTCCCTCATCACATCCCTGGACCAAAGAGCTAAAGCTCAACCCCCGCAAGCACAATTAGGTCAGTACAATCGCCTTGAGAATGGTCCAGGACGGACCGAAACGTCGTCGTCCCTTCACCTTCTAGTGTGTGGTCTGGTCAACACTGGCTCAGTACTTCTCTTGATAATCTCCTTCCTTTCAGTGTATATTCACTGAGGAATGGGTTAATATACACTTCTGTGTATATATCTCTCGTATCCCATTTAGAACCCGCGTATATATAGATACAAAACAAGAAAAACTTAATAAAATATTTCATAAAGTTAGTATACGAAGCCTAGATAGCTCAGTTGGGAGAGCGTTAGACTGAAGATCTAAAGGTCCCCGGTTCGATCCCGGGTCTGGGCAATGGTTTTCTTCCACCTCGAAGCCAGTAATCATAGACATCGTTACCTTGAGGTAACAACGTTACCTTCAGGTTACCTTAAGATGATTTCGGGGCTTATCTACTCCGCAGTCCGGTCCTCGCCCAGGCCTCCTGGTTGCGTGTTGAACAGTCTCAGGCCTCTGATGTTGATAGTTCTCTCTTGAACACTGTGAGGGGTCGGCCAGTTATGCCCCTTATGTGTGGTGGAAGCGTGTTGAACAGTCTCGGGCCTCTGATGTTGATAGTTCTCTCTTGAACACTGTGAGGGGTCGGCCAGTTATGCCCCTTATGTGTGGTGGAAGCGTGTTGAACAGTCTCAGGCCTCTGATGTTGATAGTTCTCTCTTGAACACTGTGAGGGGTCGGCCAGTTATGCCCCTTATGTGTGGTGGAAGCGTGTTGAACAGTCTCAGGCCTCTGATGTTGATAGTTCTCTCTTGAACACTGTGAGGGGTCGGCCAGTTATGCCCCTTATGTGTAGTTGAAGCGTGTTGAACAGTCTCGGGCCTCTGATGTTGATAGTTCTCTCTTGAACACTGTGAGGGGTCGGCCAGTTATGTCCCTTATGTGTGGTGGAAGCGTGTTGAACAGTCTCGGGCCTCTGATGTTGATAGTTCTCTCTTGAACACTGTGAGGGGTCGGCCAGTTATGCCCCTTATGTGTAGTTGAAGCGTGTTCAACAGTCTCGGGCCTCTGATGTTGATAGTTCTCTCTTGAACACTGTGAGGGGTCGGCCAGTTATGTCCCTTATGTGTGGTGGAAGCGTGTTGAACAGTCTCGGGCCTCTGATGTTGATAGTTCTCTCTTGAACACTGTGAGGGGTCGGCCAGTTATGTCCCTTATGTGTAGTGGAAGCGTGTTGAACAGTCTCGGGCCTCTGATGTTGATAGTTCTCTCTTGAACACTGTGAGGGGTCAGCCAGTTATGTCCCTTATGTGTAGTGGAAGTGTGTTGAACAGTCTCGGGCCTCTGATGTTGATAGTTCTCTCTTGAACACTGTGAGGGGTCGGCCAGTTATGTCCCTTATGTGTAGTGGAAGCGTGTTGAACAGTCTCGGGCCTCTGATGTTGATAGTTCTCTCTTGAACACTGTGAGGGGTCGGCCAGTTATGTCCCTTATGTGTAGTGGAAGCGTGTTGAACAGTCTCGGGCCTGTGATGTTGATAGTTCTCTCTTGAACACTGTGAGGGGTCGGCCAGTTATGCCCCTTATGTGTAGTGGAAGCGTGTTGAACAGTCTCAGGCCTCTGATGTTGATAGTTCTCTCTTGAACACTGTGAGGGGTCGGCCAGTTATGCCCCTTATGTGTAGTGGAAGCGTGTTGAACAGTCTCAGGCCTCTGATGTTGATAGTTCTCTCTTGAACACTGTGAGGGGTCGGCCAGTTATGCCCCTTATGTGTAGTGGAAGCGTGTTGAACAGTCTCAGGCCTCTGATGTTGATAGTTCTCTCTTGAACACTGTGAGGGGTCGGCCAGTTATGCCCCTTATGTGTAGTGGAAGCGTGTTGAACAGTCTCAGGCCTCTGATGTTGATAGTTCTCTCTTGAACACTGTGAGGGGTCGGCCAGTTATGCCCCTTATGTGTAGTGGAAGCGTGTTGAACAGTCTCAGGCCTCTGATGTTGATAGTTCTCTCTTGAACACTGTGAGGGGTCGGCCAGTTATGCCCCTTATGTGTAGTGGAAGCGTGTTGAACAGTCTCAGGCCTCTGATGTTGATAGTTCTCTCTTGAACACTGTGAGGGGTCGGCCAGTTATGCCCCTTATGTGTAGTGGAAGCGTGTTGAACAGTCTCAGGCCTCTGATGTTGATAGTTCTCTCTTGAACACTGTGAGGGGTCAGCCAGTTATGTCCCTTATGTGTAGTGGAAGCGTGTTGAACAGTCTCGGGCCTCTGATGTTGATAGTTCTCTCTTGAACACTGTGAGGGGTCGGCCAGTTATGTCCCTTATGTGTAGTGGAAGCGTGTTGAACAGTCTCGGGCCTGTGATGTTGATAGTTCTCTCTTGAACACTGTGAGGGGTCGGCCAGTTATGTCCCTTATGTGTAGTGGAAGCGTGTTGAACAGTCTCGGGCCTGTGATGTTGATAGTTCTCTCTTGAACACTGTGAGGGGTCGGCCAGTTATGTCCCTTATGTGTAGTGGAAGCGTGTTGAACAGTCTCGGGCCTGTGATGTTGATAGTTCTCTCTTGAACACTGTGAGGGGTCGGCCAGTTATGTCCCTTATGTGTAGTGGAAGCGTGTTGAACAGTCTCGGGCCTCTGATGTTGACAGAGTTCTCTCTCAGAGTACCTGTTGCACCTCTACTCTTCAACGGGGGTATTCTGCACATCCTGCACGTCACTATACTGGTGACGTATACCAAATAAGTAAATAAAATAAAATAAAAATATATAAGTAAAATAAAAAAATAAATAACAAATAAGTAAAATAAAAAAAAGTATACCAACCAAACGTGATCAAGGACCCACCAATAGAAAACGGACGCCGCGTCAATTATGCAAGCCGTTGTGATTTTTAGGACGTCAGTGTTAATTATTGGGACCGATTAAAGGTTCAAAATCTGTATTCTCTTGAACGCAGGCGAGAGTGATACGCGATAATCTACACGTGGAAGATATTAAGAGGGGCTGGTCCCAAATCTGAACACGGAAATTACCTCACATGAGACCAGAAGGCATGGCAGGATGTGCAGAATACCCCCGTTGAAGAGCAGAGGTGCAACAGGTACTCTGAGAGAGAACTATCAACATCAGAGGCCCGAGATTGTTCAACACGCTTCCACTACACATAAGGTACATAACTGGCCGACCCCTCACAGTGTTCAAGAGAGAACTATCAACATCAGAGGCCCGAGATTGTTCAACACGCTTCCACTACACATAAGGTACATAACTGGCTGACCCCTCACAGTGTTCAAGAGAGAACTTGACAAACACCTCCAAAGGATATCTGATCAACCAGGCTGTGACTCATACGTCAGGCTGCGAGCAGCCGCGTCCAACAACCTGGTTGACCAGACGACCAACCGGGAGGCCTGGTCGAAAACAGGGTCGCGGGGCCATTGATCCCCGGAAGCTACACAAGGTGGACACACGGTAAGGTAGTGGTTGGCATTAGGGAAAAATGTGATGTCATTACTTGAGAGTACGGGTATATTAGTAAGTAAACCTCTCAATAAACTGTATTCATTGTTACACATGTGTCGTGATGGTCGAGTGGTTAAGGGGTCTTGTGCACCAGTTGCAGAGTGCTCCTGGCAGTATGGGTTCGAGTCACTTGTGGGGTGTGAGTTTTCAGTTGCATATATGCCTAGGGACCATTCAGGCTTGTTCGCATTTTTACACATGTTGCCGTGTAAGCAATTCTGTAAATTGTTACTTGTACTTGTGCCCCTTGGTACTGTACCTGTTCTGGTACAACCCGTCACCATAATACACCGTCGCATTTTGACGTATCTTGAGGTTATCTTGAGATGATTTCGGGGCTTTAGTGTCCCCGCGGCCCGGTCCTCGACCAGGCCTCCACCCCCAGGAAGCAGCCCGTGACAGCTGACTAACACCCAGGTACCTATTTTACTGCTAGGTAACAGGAGCATAGGGTGAAAGAAACTCTGCCCATTGTTTCTCGCCGGCGCCTGGGATCGAACCCAGGACCACAGGATCACAAGTCCAGTGTGCTGTCCGCTCGGCCGACCGGCTCCCTAAGCCGGTATACTCTAAGACCCAAAAAATTATCGTCTTAGAATATGGTAGCGGCTCAGCCCCGTCCTCGTAAGGTTTCCTAACGTCACAAGACTGTCGTACTAAAGTGGCCCTTAACCTAACCTACCAGAGGACCCAAAACAGAAAACGGGACAGTAGGTCACTTTCGCGAGGCGCTTCCAAACATACTCTGGAAGGACAGTTTTTGGGCCTTACGTAGAGTGTACGTTAAAAAGGCGACGCTGTGTTAGGAGGACGGGTTGTGACGAGACTGGTGACGATGTGAGTCTAGACGGGTGAGCACCTGTCTGAAGACGACTACACACAGGTGAGCACCTACACACAGGTGAGCACCTACACACAGGTGAGCATCTATACAAGCCTGAAGTATAAATATACACAGGCTTCCTGTCCCCGACAAAACGAATTAGTTAATATATAACCAAGAGGTGTATCCCGTTTCTGTTAATTTAAACTGAGCTTAATCATGGTTTAAATTTATGAACATAGAATACTCGCTGGTTGGTCAGTACACTATTGTGTTGGCCTTAATGATACTCCATAGGCCGATACGTCTTCCAACACCAAACCAAACTAAAAGGAAATATTTAAAATTATTAGTTAGGGGGCGCCCGGGATTGAACCAGGGACCTCTCGATCTGCAGTCGAATGCTCTACCACTGAGCTACACCCCCTCATGGGTACGTGTGTTACACAGATGTATCACAGTGTTACGTCAGCGTTGGTGGCTGGTGGTGGTGTAGGCGGCTCGTGGGGCGGGCTCCGGGTGGGACCCCGCCAGGTGTGAGGGAACTGTCAGTGGACAAGTTGACGCTACGGCCGCCTCCACCTGGTTTCTACTCACCTATTTGTGCTTGCGGGGTTGAGCTCTGGCTCTTTGGTCCCGCCTTTCAACCGTCAATCAACAGGTGTACAGGTTCCTGAGCCTATTGGGCTCTATCATATCTACACTTGAAACTGTGTATGGAGTCAGCCTCCACCACATCACTGCCTAATGTATTCCATTTGTCAACCACTCTGACACTAAAAAAGTTCTTTCTAATACCTCTGTGGCTCATTTGGGCACTCAGTTTCCACCTGTTTCCCCTAGTGCGTGTACCACTTGTGTTAAATAGCCTGTCTTTATCTACCCTATCAATTCCCTTGAGAATCTTGAATGTGGTGATCATGTCCCCCCTAACTCTTCTGTCTTCCAGCGAAGTGAGGTTTAATTCCCGTAGTTTCTCCTCGTAGCTCATACCTCTCAGCTCGGGTACTACTTTGGTGACACACCTCTGAACCTTTTCCAGTTTAGTCTTATCCTTGACTAGATATGGACTCCATGCTGGGGCTGCATACTCCAGGATTGGTCTGACATATGTGGTATACAAAGTTCTGAATGATTCCTTACACAAGTTTCTGAATGCGTTCTTATGTTGGCCAGCCTGGCATATGCCGCTGATGTTATCCTCTTGATATGTGCTGCAGGAGACAGGTCTGGCGTGATATCAACCCCCAAGTCTTTTTCTTTCTCTGACTCTTGAAGAATTTCATCTCCCAGATGATACCTTGTATCTGGCCTCCTGCTCCCTACACCTATCTTCATTACATTACATTTGCTTGGGTTAAACTCTAACACCCATTTGTTCGACTATTCCTTCAGCTTGTCTAGGTCTTCTTGAAGCCTCAAGCAGTCGTCCTGTCTTAATCCTTCTCATAATTTTGGCAGTCAGCAAACATTGAGAGAAATGAATCTATACCCTCCGGGAGATCATTTACATATATCAGAAACAAGATAGGACCGAATACAGAGCCCTGTGGGACTCCACTGGTGACTTCACGCCAATCGGAGGTCTCACCCCTCACCGTAACTTTCTGCTTCCTATTGCTTAGGTACTCCCTTATCCACCGGAGCACCTTACCAGCTACACCTGCCTGTCTCTCCAGCTTATGTACCAGCCTCTTATGCGGTACTGTGTCAAAGGCTTTCCGACAATCCAAGAGGTGGAGGCTTCCAACACCAAACCAAACCAAAGGGAAATATTTAAAATTGTAAGGTAGGGGGCGCCCGGGATTGAACCAGGGACCTCTCGATCTGCAGTCGAATGCTCTACCACTGAGCTACACCCCCTCACGGGAACATGTGTTACACAGATGTATCACAGTGTTACGTCAACGTTTGTGGCTGGTGGTGGTGGTGTACGCGGCCCGTCGGGCGGGCTCCGGGTGGGACCCCGCCAGGCGTGGGGGGAGGCGGCCAATTTAATTTCTCTCTTTATTAGGCGGCCGTAGTCCTTGTCCACTACGGCTGCCTCCATTTTTTGGGGGGGTGGGGGGAAGTAAAGAGGAAGGAGAGGCATAGGTGAAGGGAAGTATAGAAGTGGGAAATACAGTGAGAGGTATGAAAGCAGGCGGGCTGTCCGCCTTGCTGACACCATGTGTGGGTGTTGGCAGGTAAGCTAAGCTGGCTGCCGCCTCCATGTGGTTTGTGTTGAGACTTCTGTGGTTGGTATGGCGACTCACTCTCTTCCTAATACCCTCCTTGCCTGACTTTCTTCCCTCACCCCCCTCCTCCACATCTGACCCTCACTCCCCCACCTCCTGCTACCCACTCCCTGGGACACCCCGGCTCCCTTCCATGCTGGGCCGGACTAAGAACTTTATTCAAGGTTTATATATAAATTATATAGAAATTATTATATAGAGCGGCTAGTGTATTGAGCAGCCAATGCCCACAAGTATGAGGGTGCACCGTAAATTACTCACAGCTGTCAACATCAATAACAAATCATATTGATGTATTGATCATATTTTAGTCTTAATGACTGAAAAGATTATGGTGTCTCCTAATATGTAATTATATAATCTATATTTATCTATAAAATAGAATGTTCGTCTGAGTTTGCACGAGGCTGGGGGTCAGACGCTTAGGGGTAGCCACAACCAACTTTCAGAGATGAATCATGGGAGGTTTGGGCATGTCATAAGACACTCGAGGTTAGCCTCAGTGCCACACTTATAAATATTGCCATGTTAATCTCACCCCCCCCCCTTCCCTGGCGATTTCTATGAAGTCTGGAATTAAGGTTGTATTACCTTATCCAGTAATATTATGAATTGAAAACAATGCTTAACTGAAATTTTGTTCAAGGCTTATACATGTTTGTTGAAATTAAAATGGCTTTCTAAATTTTGTCTGCTAAATTCTGGATTATTATAAGTTGATCGGGCTACCCGGCGGTGCCCGGGTAGCCCTTTTTCTCCCTTCTGTTCCCTCTGTCCCTCTCCCTCCCTAATGTTCCCTCTGTCCCTCTTCTTCCAATTCTCTCCGCCCTTTCGTAACTCCCCCCTATTCTCTCTCTCTCTCTCTCCACCTTCGTACTCTCTTCCCAATTCTCTTCCCTCAGAGGGCAAAAAGATAACCAAGAATCAGCATTGAGTCAATATAACATCCTTAAATTCCATTTTAAAACTATGAATAATCTAACCCACATTTCGTACTTTATAAGAGTCTCTGGAATGTCGGAATAGTAGCCGATCCTTCTTAAAGATGGGCCGACCACACCCTTCGACCTTCTTATATGGGAGGGTCGACCACACCCTCCCTATGACACTTCGAATACAATCACAAATCATCCTGCAAAATTTGGAGAGGATGATTCCCAATCTCGAAGAAACACTCTCTGTTATATAGATTCAAAATCATCCTGAATACCGTTTAGGCTAGAAGCGTCCAAAAAACATACTGACGTCATAATTAAATACGGGTGACGTCATACAACTCTTGCGCAATGTAAAATACAAAATGTTATACTTTTGTTATTTTCGTAACATTAGGCTACGTTGTGCGTAATTAATGACTTTATATACAAAACAAATACTTTATATTATCATTGAATTAAGTTACCTTTAAATTACCATTAAATTACCTATCTTATAAATATTATTGTTTAAGAAGAAGCGATGACATTGGCGAAGCTTTTTTTTTTTTTTTTTTTTTTTTTTTTTTTTTTTTTTGAGATATATACAAGAGTTGTTACATTCTTGTACAGCCACTAGTACGCGTAGCGTTTCGGGCAAGTCCTTAATCCTATGGTCCCTGGAATACGATCCCCTGCCGCGAAGAATCGTTTTTTCATCCAAGTACACATTTTACTGTTGCGTTAAACAGAGGCTACAGTTAAGGAATTGCGCCCAGTAAATCCTCCCCGGCCAGGATACGAACCCATGACATAGCGCTCGCGGAACGCCAGGCGAGTGTCTTACCACTACACCACGGAGACTGTATCACAGTCACACTTTTACAGCCCGTCCTCCTAAGGTTCCCCAACGTTAACAAACTGTCGTACTAAAGTGGCCTTATCCTAACCTACCAGAGGACCCAAAACAGAAAACGGGGCAGTATGTCAATTTCGCGAGCCGCTTCCATTTTCTAGTACGACGATTTGGCCATAGTGAGAGTATACGTCAAAATACGACGTTCTTTTAGCAGGACGGGTCGGTTTACGCGTCCGAGTAGGAAAATAATGAGCAGATGTTGGGAGGCTACCGGGAGGGAGGGAGGGAGGGAGGGAGTCAGCCAGGGAGGGAGAGAGGGAGTCAGCCAGGGAGGGAGAGAGGGAGTCAGCCAGGGAGGGAGAGAGGGAGTCAGCCAGGGAGGGAGAGAGGGAGTCAGCCAGGGAGGGAGAGAGGGAGTCAGCGGCAACCACAGAAGCTTCAACACAAATTTTAGAGCTCAACAGGAGATTCCAGGAGGTCGTCACAGAAGAACAAGGAGAAGCCCCTGCACTAAATGAGGCAAACCAAGCAACCTTGGAGGAATTGGACCTCACCAGTGATGAGGTCAAACGGAAACTGTTGGAGCTGAATGTGACAAAGGCTGTTGGGCCTGACAGAATCTCACCATGGACACTAAAAGAAGGTGCAGAGACACTAAGTGTGCCACTCTCTATGGTGTATAACAGGCCACTGGAAACAGGAGACCTACTGGAAAGTTGGAAGACAGCTAACGTAGTCCCAATATACAAGAAGGGTGACAGGCAAGAGGCACTGAACTACAGGCCAGTTTCCCCAACTTGTATACCATGCAAGGTGATGGAGAAGATCGTGAGGAAAAGGCTCGTAGAGCATCTGGAGGGAAATAACTTTGTAACGCACCACCAACATGGGTTCAGAGATGGTAAATCGTGCCTCACAGGTTTAATAGAATTCTATGACCAAGCAACCCAAATTTTTTAGGCAACAAAGAGAAGGGTGGGCAGACTGCATTTTCCTGGACTGCCAGAAAGCCTTTGACACAGTACCCCATAAAAGGCTGTTACAAAAATTGGAGCAACAGGCAGGAGTAAAAGGTAAGGTGCTCCAGTGGAAAAGGGAGTATCTAAGCAACAGGAAACAGCGAGTAACGGTGAGGGGGGAGACATCAGAGTGGCGAGATGTCGCCAGCGAAGTCCCACAGGGCTCTGTACTTGGACTGTTTCTAATATATATAAACGATCTTCCAGAGAGTATAAACTCATTCCTCTCAATGCTTGCTGATGATGCAAAAATTATCAGAAGAATCAAGACAGATGAAGATAGACAGAGACTACAGGATGACCTGGACAAACTGTAGGAATGGTCTAGAAAATGGCTACTAAAGTTCAACTCAGGAAAGTGTAAAGTAATGAAATTAGGCGAAGGGAGCAGAAGGATAAACACAAGGTACCATCTGGGAGGTGAAACGCTGCAAGAGTCAAATAGAGAGAAAGATCTGGGGATTGATATCATACCGAACCTGTCCCCAGAGGCCCTCATCAAAAGGATATCATCAGCGGCATATGCTAGGTTGTCTAACATAAGAACTGCGTTTAGAAACTTGTGTAAGGAATCGTTCAGGACCCTGTATACCACTTATGTCAGACCAATCCTGGAGTATGCAGCTCCAGCCTGGAGTCCATACCTAGTTAAACACAAGCCAAAGTTAGAGAAGATTCAGCGGTATGCCGCCAGACTTGTCCCGGAACTGAGAGGCATGAGCTACGAGGAAAGGCTGAAGGAGCTGAACCTCACATCCCTGGAAAACAGAAGAGTAAGGGGAGACATGATAACCACCTACAAAATTCTCAGGGGAATTGACAGGGTGGACAAAGGCACACTCTTCAGCACGGGTGGAACACGAACAAGGGAACACAGGTGGAAACCTAGTACCCAAATAAGCCACAGAGACGTTAGAAAGAATATTTTCAGTGTCAGAGTAGTTAACAAATGGAATGCATTAGGAAGTGATGTGGTGGAGGCTGACCCCATACACAGTTTCAAGTGTAGATATGATAGAGCCCAGTAGGCTCAGGAATCTGTACACCTGTTGATTGACGGTTGAGAGGCGGGACCAAAGAGCCAGAGCTCAACCCCCGCAAGCACAAATAGGTGAGTACAAACCAGGTGGAGGCGGCCGTAGCGTCAACTTGTCCACTGACAGTCCCCTCACACCTGGCGGGGTCCCACCCGGAGCCCGCCCGACGAGCCGCCTACACCACCACCAGCCACCAACGCTGACGTAACACTGTGATACATCTGTGTAACACACGTACCCACGAGGGGGTGTAGCTCAGTGGTAGAGCATTCGACTGCAGATCGAGAGGTCCCTGGTTCAATCCCGGGCGCCCCCTAACTAATAATTTTAAATATTTCCCTTTAGTTTGGTTTGGTGTTGGAAGACGTATCGGCCTATGGAGTATCATTAAGGCCAACACAATAGTGTACTGACCAACCAGCGAGTATTCTATGTTCATAAATTTACACCATGACCAAACTAAATTCAATGGGAATATATATATATATATTATATATATATATATGGAAGGGAGTACCACCTCTAGCTGGAAGAAGGGGGACCCATACCCTCGGAGGAAACCACGCATAACGCATTAGAGGGAATGTTTAGATCCCCTCCAATACAGTTTCTGTGTGCTTTTCTCCTACCACCCCCTTCCTTTTTTATTTTTTGTGCTTTATTATGCATTTGATGGTTACAAGATATACATGGGTTGATACAAAAATAATAATGCAAAAAGGTGCTTAAAGGTTATGGATCTCTTGAAAAACACAACAATGGGAAACATTGATGAATGTCACAGACGGGTTCGATCATTGTTGCAAGTCAAACACTTCTTCGAATTCCTCTGATATATATATATATATATATATGTTGACCAGACCACACACTAGAAATTGAATCGACTTGAGAATGGTCCAGGACGGACCGAAACGTCGTCGTCCCTTCAATTTCTAGTGTGTGGTCTGGTCAACATACTTCAGCCACGTTATTGTGACTCATCGCCTGCATACATATATATATATATATATATATATATATATATATATATATATATATATATATATATATATATATATATATATATATATATATATATACACACATGCACACATATTCCTCTCTCTCTTTAACACTTTCGAGACCAAGTAAATTTATTTATGTATTTATATATACAAGATGAAACATTGGGGTTTATGAGAGTGCATAGCACTGAGGTTTTTACATTCTTGAATGTACAAGTATTCAGCGCTTCCCGAGCGGTTTGGCCTGGGTTCGTATCCTGGCCGGGGAGGATTGACTGCACGCCAATCCTTAACTGCAGCCTCTGTTCACCCAGCAGTAAAAGCCAGATTCACGAATTAGTTACTCAAGTACTTACGAACGTGTACATCTTTCCTCAATCTTTGACGGCTTTGGTTACATTTATTCAATAGTTTACAAGCATGGAAATTTCCCAATCAACTGTTGTTATCGTTATAAACAGCCTCCTGGTGCCGTATTCCGGGGTAATATTAGGATTAAGGACCTGTTCGAAACGCTACGCGTGCTAGTGGCTGTACAAGAATGCATGATCTCTTATATTATATTATATATATATATATATAATGGGACCTAGTCTATGGAACTCACTCCCTAACGAATTAAGCTTTTTAATTCGTTAGGGAGTGAGTTCCACAGACTAGGTCCCATTATTAGCAAGGAGTATTTACACAGAGTTTGTTTGGCTCTGGTGATATCAAAGAGATATTTATTTCTAGTGGGATGATTATGTGTTCTATTACATCTGCCTAGGAAGAGTTTCAGATCAGAATTTGCACTTAGGAACAAGGTTTTGTACATGTAAATGGCACAAGAGTATGTGGGGAATGAGTTCATGTTTACCACGTTTAGGGATTTAAACAGAGTAGCTGTGTGTGTTGTCTGAAAATAGAGTTAGTTATTGGTTTGATAGCAGATTTTTACTGGGTGATGATGGGTTTGAGATAATTTACAGTAGTTGAACCCCCATGCACAGACACCGTATGTAAGATAGGGTAGATTAGAGAGTAGTATAATGAGAGGAGAACAGAGTGATCAACATAATATCTGATTTTAGAGAGTATACCGATAGTTTTTTTTATACTTTTTTGGCTATGTGTTTTATGTGGGTGCTGAAGTTGAGTCTCTTATCTATGAATAGGCCAAGGAACGTTCCATAATTTTTATTGCTGATGTCAACATTGTCTATCTGAAGTTGAATTTCAGTTGATGATTTGTTTCCAAATAAGACGTAGTAGGTCTTTTGTATGTTTAGTGTGAGTTAGATGGTTGACATCCATGAGTGGACTTTCTTTTTTAATTAGTTATTTACAACATTATTTAGTGTGTGTTGGTTGGGGTCTGAATAGATGAGGGTAGTATCGTCAGCAAATAATATAGATTTAAGAATGTTAGAGACATTTGGCAGATCATTGATGTATATAAGAAATAGGAGAGGTCCAAGGAATGCTGCCCTGTGGCACCCCTACGGTTAGTGGGAGAGGTTATATCATTGGTGGCTACATATTGGTGTCTGTCACTAAGATAGAATCGGATATAGTTCAGGGCAAGGCCTCGGATTCCATAATGGTGAAGTTTAAGAGGTAGTTAAGGTTTACAGTATCAAAGGCCTTTCTCAGGTCAATGAAGAGCCCAATTGGGAAATAATTTTTGTCAAGGGCTGAGTAGATCAATTATTAGATCAATAGATCAAATAATTAATAATTGATCAGTAGATCAATTATTAATCAAGCAGATTAATAATTGTATCGTTGGTACTCTTTTGGGAGCGGAAGCCAAACTGACAGGGACTTAGTATGTTGAATTTTAACAGGTAGCAATAGAGCTGTTCGTTAATATTTTTTTTTTCAATTATTTTTGATAATACAGATAGATTAGATATCGGTTTGTAATTGTTTGTCAGCCGTATCGCCTCCTTTATGAATTGGCGTTACTCGTGCTTTGGAGCCGGAGACACTGGTACTCTTACTTTCCTTAATTAAACAGTGTAAACAATATTTACAGTTGAGTGTAGCCTGATAGTACGAGTCTCACAGAACCAACGGTACTGTGCATTAAGGAAATGCTTAATCTCAATTCAAAGGAGAAACCCCGGCTGCCACCACCCCATAACATTAGTTACTACAATGTTGTTGTTGTTGTTAAAGATTCACTACTTGGAACAAGCAGTTCCAAGCAGCACGGGCTATGGTGAGCCCATAATCGAGTTACTACAAGAGTATTGATAGTTACTAATTAGGGGATTGCCAGTGGTTCATGGGGGAAACCACCGCGTCCTGTTGACTTTAATTACTAATGAGAGATGTCTTCTTTTGATGTAATTTCTTACTGACAGTTACGTTAAATCTTTTATTATTTTTTAGTTATTTATTTATTCAAGCGTTCTTACATTCTCGTACAGCCGCCAGCACGCGTTGCGTTTCGGGCAGGTCCTTAATCCTATGTTCCCCGGAATACGACCCGCCAAATCGTTTAACAACCAGGTATCCATTTTACTGTTGGGTGAACAGAGCCTACAGTTAAGGATTAGCGCCCAGTAAATTCTCCCCGGCCAAGATACGAACCCCAGGTTAAAGCGCTCACGAAACGCCAGGCGAGTGTGTTACCACGGGAACTGCATGGATTTAATTTAATACGACATACAATTTAATATGGGAGAATTTGGGAGGTTCACACAAGGAGGTTCAACGGCCTTGATGACACATGGGAGATGGCAATGGAGGGAAAACCATTGACACATAATCTTGTTAAATTTTCATCTTTAAGTCAAAATTATGATATTCACCAAGTGGTTGGGCATCATTCCTTCCCACCGTCCCATCCCAAATTTTTATCCTGACCCCTTCCAAGTGTTATATAGTCGTCATGGCTTGGCGCTTTCCCCCCCTGATAATTCCCTCCCTTCTGGCCAAACATTCATTCACATAAACAGAGGTTTCCCCAGACACTGCAACTCTGATAATAATAATAATAATAATAATATTTTATTTAGGTAAGGTACATACATACAATAAATTTTTACAAAGATTGGTTGACTTATAGGTAGAGCTAGTACATACAATGCCTAAAGCCACTATTACGCAAAGCGTTTCGGGCATAAGGATAAGGTCTGCTGCCACAGGGCAGCATTCCTTGGACCTCTCCTATTTCTTATATACATCAATGATCTGCCAAATGTCTCTAACATTCTTAAATCTAGGATAAGGTCTGATTTGCGCGAAGAGCTATCTAGTTTCACACGAATTCTTCTATTACTTACGCCAAGTGATTAGGAACCCACTCTATATGCTGCTCTGATGTCTCTTGTTCGAATTTCATAATTTATGTTTTCACGTGATTCTCGGATTACCATGAGAGCACAGTCCTCTCCGTCAGTGTCTTGGGAGAAATTACGTGAGGAGATAATGACAGAATCAAGGAGCTTTTTCGGTCAGATTCGTCTTGAGAAACAGTGTTGCTGCTGCAAGGTGTTGAATTGATTCTCAAACTTTTCCAACACTTCTTCCAGTTTTCTAATGGTTTCTGCTGGTAAACTGAGTTATTGCTGCGCGTGAACGAAGAAAATGACTCATAACTTTGATAACGTAAATGTATCTGAGAACACCGTCTGCAGGTTCCTTGGCAGCCAAAAAGAACTTGGGAGAACATTGTAGCAGAGAACACTCAGAACGGCGAAGAGTTAGGTACCTCAAGGATAAGTACAGTCTGATGCTGTTCCTGGAGTTGGTTAACGCTTAGCACTGGCAATAACAGCTTATATATCCATGTTCGCGGATGATATGTTTTTTTACACGGTTTACAAAGTTTACACGGATGATGATATGTATCATCATACATAGTCGAGTCACAATCGACTTGAGAATGGTCCAGGACGGACCGAAACGTCGTCGTCCCTTCAACTTCTAGTGTGTGGTCTGGTCAACATACTTCAGCCACGTTATTGTGACTCATCGCCTGCATGATTATGTAGCCTGTCCTCTCTAGCGTTCACAGCGTCACTAAGCTCATGTACTAAATGGTCCGAACCGAACCTAACCGACTACTTACGAATAGAAAAACGCGACATTAAGTCAATTTTGCTAGCCGCTAGGCTTTGTATACACGAGTTTCTGGCCTTAAGGGCAATACGTCAATATGCGAGGTACTATTCGAGAAGTACTGATTTGATGCTGAGGATCATGGATGTATAATGCTTCAGGATGAATAACAAACGATTCAATTTATGTTTAAAATGTTTTAACAGGTCGTAACTTCGACAGATTTTAGGTAATGCCAATGTAGGAAGGTGAAAGTTGACGCAATACACCAAAGTTTACACTGGAGACATCACTGGTGCTTCATAGTGTCTCTGGCTTGTGGCCGTTTTTGGATAATTCCCCATGACACACACACACATACACGCCATAACATCGGCCACCAACACCAGTATCTAACATATCAAGAGACAGTGAAGAATGTAGAGGTTGCCGACAGAAAGAATAAATCAGATTAACGGTTTAACCGAGTAAGCAATTGAAACTGAAATAAGTTTATTGAGGTAAAATACACACAAAGGGATGAGGTAGCTCAAGCTATTCTCACCCCGTTCAGTACAACGTGTTCATACATATATAGACACACATCACAAACAATAAACATGTTGCCGAACATTCTGAGAGATAAACATATACATTTCCTGAGTAAGCAATGACATTATGTTATGATCTGTTATTTATAATTAAGAATCACGTGGCCTCGCTGCGTGGAGTCCTAGCAATCGATGCCGTAGATGAGTAAGTAAACTTATTGGTTTACCCAATCAGATTTTAAGATCAAATTTAAGTTCTACGGAAATCTTGGAGCTTTAGGAGAGTGTTGAGAACATTATTGTAGAGTAAGAGGTACCACACAACCTCACATTCCATGTCCCCCAGACTACAGCTGGTGGTCAAACCCATCCCAGCCCAAATAGTTTACCTAACTCCAAGCCTCGTATCACTCCGGCGGTTGGCGGAGGTGTTACAGTGCACTACTACTAAATGGGCAACGAGTTCAAGGTTTTAATCGATTATATGATATTGATTCTACATTAGTTGAAGCTCTAAACCGAATCGCGGGTGTGGATTATGCATCTCCCACACCCATCCCGTGGGCGGCGGGGGAAGTCTCACCCAACACCCATGCAGTGGGAAGCAGTAGAAGATGCGTCACGCGCACACCCAGTGGGCGGTAGTGGAAGGGGGGGGGGTCACACAATGTGCTCAGGATATATTTAATATATAAATTTGAAATCAAATAGTTGAATATTTCTGTCTTTTTCTCTCTCGTATTGAAGGGTGTTGGACTCGTCCTCGTCGCCCTTGTCTCAGGAGTCAAGGGTCAGCTCAAGGCTAGACGTGTGTGTGTGGACCCTTGGCTAAGTGAGTATATCGCATATAATATAGTGTAGGGGAATATAAAAAAAAAGCAGTGTGAGGGGGCGCCCGGGTTTGAACCAGGGACCTCTCGATCTGCAGTCGAATGCTCTACCACTGAGCTACACCCCCGTTGTTATCCACTTAGGACAAGTTTAGTTTTAGCGAGTGTTGGCCGGGTGGGCTGAATACGCGCAGTGTTTGTATATTTTATACAACCACTAACTACTTGCCGAGTTTCGGGAACCAGTGCAAATTGAACATGTTAATGGAGTAAAGTAATATTATAACTTTTAGTACATAAGGACATAAGAACAAAGACAACTGCAGAAGGCCTATTGGCCCATACGAGGCAGCTCCTATTTGTAACCACCCAATCTCACTCATATAAATGTCCAACCCGCGCTTGAAACAATCGAGGGACCCCACCTCCACCACGTTACGCGGCAATTGGTTCCACAAATCAACAACCCTGTTACTGAACCAGTATTTACCCAAGTCTTTCCTAAATCTAAACTTATCCAATTTATACCCATTGTTTCGTGTTCTGTTTTGTGTTGATACTTTTAATACCCTATTAATATCCCCTTTGTTATGTCCATTCATCCACTTGTAAACCTCTATCATGTCACCCCTAACTCTTCGCCTTTCCAGTGAATGCAACTTAAGCTTTGTTAATCTTTCTTCATATGAAAGATTTCTAATTTGGGGAATTAACTTAGTCATCCTACGCTGGACACGTTCAAGTGAATTTATATCCATTCTATAATATGGCGACCAAAACTGAACTGCATAATCTAAATGGGGCCTAACTAGAGCAAGATATAGCTTGAGAACCACACCAGGTGTCTTGTTACTAACGCTGCGATTAATAAATCCAAGTGTCCGATTTGCCTTATTACGAACATTTATGCATTGATCCTTTTGTTTTAAATTCTTACTAATCATAACTCCCAGATCCCTTTCGCAATCCGACTTCGCAATCACAACACCATCTAGCTCGTATCTTGTAACTCTATCATCATTACCTAACCTCAGAACTTTACATTTATCAGCATTAAACTGCATCTGCCAATCCTTTGACCATTTCAAAACCCTATCTAGATCAACTTGAAGTGATAGTGAGTCCTCCTCCTCATAATTAGATTATGCTTGTTTGATAAATGCTGAGGGCATAGAGGGGAATTGTCTTACTGTGGATGAAATGCTAAGTGATCATTTTGCATTACAAATACAGCTTAAACTAGATAAAAAGCTTGCCTGCCTTCAGAGGGAAAGGTTAAAGTTTAATGAGGGAGAATTAATGGGTCTTGTTGGCCATATTAAGTCTTGGTATGATACTTATAAGCCAGTTTCGGCAGAAGCATTTTATGAAGATTTAATTAAGGAGGTAGATGTATTTAATGCAACACTGAACCGGAAAACATCTAGTATAAAAAAACAAAGATGCTTAAGGGGTGGACATTAACAATGAGGAGAGCTCACAGGGATTGGAATAGGAATGGTAGGACTAAGAAAGGGAAGAATGCTTTACTGGCAGTTGCTAGGCTGTGTGGGGAGAAGAGAAAGGAAATTAGGAGCAAGTATTGGCAGGAGTTTGCAGAGAAAGTTGGGAGTAACAGAAACTTGAAGGAACTCTGGCAAGACGTAAATAAAATAAGGGGTAAAAAGCATAATTTTGTTGCACATCCTGACCCGCAAGGAATTGCAAATGGTCTCGTAAATAAATGGGCGGAAGCTGCCAAATTTAGTTCATTACCCGCTGTAACGAGAGAGCCATTAGATTCTTGGAAAGATCTAAAAAAGGATTTTATACTTATAGCAGGTAACAGTGGTGATGTCACTTGCACAGGTATTACCAGAGAAGAACTAATAACGGCGATTAAAGTTGGGAAATCTACCGTACCTGGGGAGGATGGAGTAACTTATGAAATACTTAATGAACTTGCCATTATGACGAAAAGCCCACTGTTAGACCTCTTTAATATTAGTTATAAAGAGGGCAGTATTCCCAGTAAATGGAAAAAAGCTATGATCATCCCTATCCCTAAAGCCAATGGAGAGTATAAACCTGTGTCTTTAACCTCGTGTTTATGTAAAATGATGGAGAGGATCATTTTAAATAGACTTTTATATATAATAGGTGATCAGCTGTCTAGTAATTTGTTCGGGTTCCTCAAAGGAAAAAGTACCTCTGATTGTATTATTAAATGTCTAGCTAATGAAAATGATTATTATAGAATTTTTATTGATTTACAAGGAGCTTTTGATAAAGCCAACAAAGAGGTTATTTTATATGAATTAGCTAGTCTTGGTGTTAAAGGGAGATTATTGCCCTGGATAGGGGATTATCTTTACGAAAGGAAGGCTCAGGTGTGGTATCAAGGTTGCATGTCAGGTGTGAGGTCTTTTGAACTCGGCACACCTCAGGGAGGAGTGTTGAGTACCACCCTGTTTAATGTACTAATGAATAAGATAGCATCTGAGAGATACTCAAATGGGGTAACTCCGATCATATATGCCGATGATATTTTGTTTCAGGGCAAAGATATTTCAAAGGTTCAAACAGTGTTGGACAATTTCGGAAACCTGTGTCACCATATGGGATTGGTGGTTAATGAAAACAAAACTAAGTTTGAATATAGAAGTCGGAGGCCCATTATATTGAAAATAAACGGTAAAAATATAGTTAATATATATAAATATTTAGGCATATATGTTGGATATACCCATGAGAGTTTGGAAGCTGAGATGAACAGATTGTTGGATCAATGTCGGAAGAGATTACAACCTCTGAAGGCCTTGGCATGCTGTGGAAAGGGAGTGGAAGTCGATTGATTGATTGATGAAGATTAAGCCACCCAAAAGGTGGCACGGGCATGAATAGCCCGTAAGTGGTGGCCCTTTTAAGCCATTACCAGTATCAAGAGCTAATACTGGAGATCTGTGGAGGTGCGAATGCACCCTGCGTGACGGGAGATGTCTCCCTTGTGAATGTGTTAAGATGAAGATGAAGCCACCGAAAAGGTGGCACGGGCATGAATAGCCCGTAAGTGGTGGCCCTTTTGAGCCATCACCAGTATCAATAGATGATACTGGAGATCTGTGGAGGTGCGACTGCACCCTGCGTGACGGGAGATGTCTCCCGTGGGAGTGGAAGTCCCTGTGCTACGAATGATATACTTGAGTACTGTAAGATCTCTTATTGATTATGCTGCGCCTGTCATTTCTTGTTTTGGTAAAGGTAGGATGGGCAAGTTGGAGAAGGTACAAAATGAAGCCATGAGAATTATCTTAGGATGCCCAAGAAATGCTATGATTGAGATAATGAGGATGGAGTTGAATCTGCAGAGTATTGGGGATAGAATTGAAGAGATAATTGTAGCCTCTGCCATTAGATTAATGAGAGGTGGGGGAGCTAATGAGTTAATCCTCTCGGTTCAAAAGGTGGGAAGTAGTGAACAGTGTATGATGAAGAAGAGAGTATATATGAATAAATTATGTTTTAATGTTATAAAGTATGATGTTATTACAGAGTGTGTTGCTGTGCCCAAGAGAAAATTCACACCACCATGGGAGGATTGTAATATAGATGTAGTAATTACTTCCTTGCAAAAGAAAAAAAGTATGTATGAAATAGGAGAGCTGAGGGCAACATATGATTGTATAATTAGAAAACTGCCTACGGAAAACACTCTACATGTATATTGTGATGGGTCAGTAGCTAGGGATGGGAAGGCAGGATGTGGAGTCTTGATCAGGGAGTACACTGACATCGGCACTGTAGATACTATTATTGGACGCCGCTTAACTGACAATGTCTCTTCAACGCAGGCTGAACTCCAAGGTGTATTAGCAGGATTACAGGAAGTAGTCAAATGTGGTAAAAATGCCTGCTTCTTTATTGACAGCAGAGGAGCGTTAGAGTCTTTAAATAGCAGACGCCCAGTATATCAGAATATTGTGATAGAATGTAGAGGGAATGTTAAGAAATTAGAAAAAACTGGGTATAAAGTAAGATTCATGGGGATCCCTTCACATGTGGGAATACTGTTGAATGAGGTAGTTGATGACATAGCGAAGAGAGCCACTGAAAAAACTCTTGTTGATGTTGTATGTCGGTTAACCTTGAAACAAATAAAAACAAGAATCAAGATGATCCAAGAGGGTGAAGAAATGATAAAGACAATGGCAATGGTGGACAGTAGTAACACACTTAAGAATTATTCAATAATAAATACAAATTCATCCTTCACTTATGGTAAAGGAAAGTCTAATTGGAAGGATTCAATTTACATGAGATTAAGATTAGGATACAAATATATCTGGCAATACGGTGTTGATGTCAGTGAAAAAGATAAGGAGTGTAAATTATGTAGTATGCCGCACGCCCACACCTTAGAACATTATGTATTAGAGTGTCAACTTATTGAAAACTATAGAAATAAGGAAATAAATAGTGTACCACATCAAATTGTTTGGATGTGTGATAATGGCATAATAGACAGTATACTTAGGAGCTACAAGAATTTTGCCCCAAGAGTGTAACAATTATATGCTGTAATTACTATATTAACCTGCAATGTTAAATGGGATTCTTGTAATGTTATTTGTCTATTTGTACTCACTGCATTTGTGCGCCCCTTGAGGGACTTGAAGTAGAGGGAGGTAGAAATAGCCTAAGCTACTCTATCCCTTTGAGATGTATTTATTGCTTATCTCAATAAACATACTTGAACTTGAACTTGTGCTCTCTAAAGTGGAATATTGTTGCACACTAACAGTCCCATTCAAAGCTGAAGAAATGATTAACCTGGAGTGCGTGCAAAGATCCTTTACTGCTAGAATCCACTCAATAAAACACCCAAATTATTTGGACCGCCTAAAATAAATTAAATCTGTGTTCTCTAGAGCGCAGGCAGGAGAGATGCATAATAATTTACACTTTGAAATTATTAGAACAACTGGTTCCAAATCTGCACACAGAAATAACACCACATGAGACCAGGAGGCATGGCAGGATGTGCAAAATGATGAGCAGAGGTGCAGTAGGCACGCTGAGAGATCTCGATAAACATCAAAGGCCCAACCAAGACTTTTCAACACTTCTACACATACGGGGCACAACTGGCCGACCACTGTGTTTAAAAATAAAATATTCTTCAAAGGATGCCTGATCAACCAGGCTGTGACTCGTACGACCAGGCTGCGAGCAACCGCATCCCGGTTGATCAGACCAGCAACCTTTGCCAGTTTCCAAATAGACTATTACTGGAACAGTAATATGGTTTCACACCACAAATATCTAGATAATATCAAACCCAGGTGGTTTGAAGGGGAGTGTGGTTCCTCATGGTAATGGATTCGCTCTGAGGATGGGTGTTAAATAATTTACTGTAAATTTGTGGAACTTACCTAATGATCTACATTAACATGGCAGTATGTCATGAAGTAACTGTCTATGAAGTAACTTTGAAGTGATCCGACTAACACTTTTCTTGTGATTATAATTACTAGACATAATATAGCAGCAATGGAAACAGAAGAAAACATGAAATTTATATACCTCATACTGTAAATGCTGGTGGCTTCTGTCCTTCGAAAACCCGTCTGGACGAGAAGCTGTTTACACCCCTTTCGGTATTTATGTAATCTTCACTGAAGACTACAATAACCAGTCCTCTTGACGCACTTTCTTATCTGGCAGTAGTTATTAATATTTGCAGTAACACCTTACACTATTCCATCACATTCATCACATTAACTACGTAGCTTAACGACCTGACCGGCGGAAGTGTGACCTAGAGGGCCGAGGTCTTCCTTTTGAGAGTCATAGCTCATAAACTCGCTCGAAGCCGGCTGTTGGTTCATCAAAACACTGATCAAACGCTTCGATCATTGCCCTGCAGCCCCAGTGTTCGAATCCTCCACCTACGTACTCAGCTCGAATCCGTCATCGCATACAAAAATCCAAACTCGTTAATCCAGTCACCAAACTCCCTGTTTATGAATAAAAAACGATTTACACACGACTCACGACTGATGACGTCCGAACACATCAGGAACAAGTGCTTCGCTCGCGTCCTCTGTTCGAACCACAATTCTATAAATGCTTCACTCAAATACTTCAAGTACAAATAATCGCCAACAGAGAACCTAAACACCTAACCTATACCTAACTATACATAGAATTTTTATGTATAATAATATTAATTTATATATATATTTATACATATATATATGTGTGTACGATATGAGGCAAATTAAAAAAAAATACAAAACCTAAACACCTAGCCCAATATAGGTATAACTTACACTAAAAAAATTAGTAGACAGAGTTAAGTTTATTTTACTTAAGAAAATACCGATTTAGGATATAGAATGTTAAAGTTGATGGATGCGTTTCTGACGCCGACGAGGCTTGGACAAACGTGGCTGTGGGATGGCATGGCAAGTGTTCTCTCGTTCATCTAACGCACAATGGGTCCAAAACATGCATTTTTTCAATATAAAAATTAACATTATATAATAAAAAAATTGTATCGTAAGGCCTATATTAGAGAGGGTTGTATCGTAAGGCCTATATTAGAGAGGGTGTTTAGGCTTTCTTGACAATTCACCTTACCTCAACTTCACAAGGACATAGCTGCTCTGGAGAAGGTGCAACACCGGGCAAAAAAAATCATTCCAGAGCTAAGTCATCTCTCAAATCAGGAACGGTTGATTGTCCCCAAGATTAACAACACTAAACCATGCATGACAGGGCGGATTTCAATGAAACCTTTAAGATACACCTCAATAAACTTATTTCAATTTAAATTTCTTTAAAATACTGAACAATTTGGAGGATGTCGATCTGGACTAACTTCTTCAAAAGATGTAACACAAACAAGGTGCAATGGTTTCAAGCTCAACAAGCCACACTGTAGGACTGAGAACAGGTGTGTTTTTTCACCCACAGGATTATAAACCCATGGAACCGCCTACCCGCCGAAGCCGTAAATGTCAAAACTGTTAAATTTGACAATCCAACTGGAAACACTCATCAGAGCAAATGAGGGGAGGAGGGACCTTTGACAAATCGCCGGCTTCCTGTCCTCGTCGAGGTCACTAGAGTGTTAGTGGCCTTTTGGCCGCTAACCAAAAAGTAGGTAAATTAGTAAAGTTGGTAAATTTCTATATTTGCAGTACGTAGATGAAATATTTTGATTTATAATTCGAATATAGGAATTGAGAGGATGTTAATTGGGTATCCTGAGTGTGGGTGTTAATTGGGTATCCTGAGTGTGGGTGTTAATTGGGTATCTTGAGTGTACAAGACTGTTAATCAGATACCCAGAGTATTGTTACCAGCATTTCAGTCTATGATGGTTGTTGGCATTTCACCAAACCAAGACATTCTAAATTATCAGCTTTTTTACTGGTAAATGTGATTACCTGTAATTTTTTTTAGCCCCAGTAGAACCTTTACAGTACAGTATTAAATTTTGTGTTTAAACAAAATTATAATATACATAATCTTCTGAAAAATTTGTCCAAGAGATGATATCAAATTTATTGTTTTTCCCATGTGTATCTTTGATATACAAGTACTGTATTTCATGTCAATTGATGTATTTAACAAAAAAAAGTTAGCCCTAAAATGGGACCTTGCATTGATCCACTTTTCAGTTGGATTAATTTCTATTATGGACTACTATTTGCTTTCCTAGATTTAATCACTTTGTCATCCTAGTATTTTCTGTTTATTCCATGTGCTACAGTGCTATAGCTCTATGGAAAGAAGCAACGGTTTCAAGTTCAACAAGCCACAATGTAGGACTGAGAACAGGAGAGGCTTTTTGACCCACAGGGTTAACCCATGGAACTGTCTACCCGCCGAAGCCGTAACTACCAAAACTGTGTTGACTTTAAAATATACCTAGAAAAGATCAAGGCAAATGGCGGGAACCTTCGACAAGCTGCCAGCTTCCTGTTCTCGTCGTGGCTACTAGGGTTAGTGGCCCTCGGGTAAATCAGGTGAATCAGTATATCTAATGGAAGTTCTTTGTGGTTATTTCCATTTCTAAAAACAAACAGGTTAGTAAGACTAGACTGGGTGTCCGGCTGTCTCCCTCCCTCCCAGAAAATGTAATATTATAAAGCAATGTTACTGTTTCTAGTGAACACTGATGTAAAGTATGCAGTATCAGCTGCCTTTTTATCATTAATTATAAGATGGTTGGCAAACAGGTAAAATTATGGGCAACAACAAAAATCAATGATTATTTGTCATATACATTTTAGGGATAAAGAAACAAAATAAGACACAATAATGTTTATAGTATTAAGACTGGAGTTTTGTACATCTCAGAGAGTGGTATTAGATAATTGTTTTAACTAGTGAGTCAGATCACTAATTCCATGATCATTATTATGCAACCTTTCACATAATGAAGCTGCAAGGAAAAATCTATACAAATTTTTCTCAAATGGTTGCACAGATAGGTACAGTATTGTAGCTGAAATATAAGTGTCATGTGAATGAGTGAGCCAGTTAGGCACCACAGTGGTACCTGCGCCGTCTGTTCTTACTGTGGGTGTGTCCAATGTTTACCTGTCTTGATCAGGTTATATATCTGTCTTCATTGGGACAACTTTAATATATACAAAAGTAAGAATGAGTCTGCTTCGGATCCACTTCCTTCAAAAATAACAAAAATAACTCCTGTTCAGTAACATATCTCCAGCAATTATTTTTTTAATATACAGTACTGTACACAGTATATGTATTCATTTATGTGTGTGTGTGTGTTAGGGGTGTACATGTGTACTGGTGCATACACATGCAAATAAATACGTGTAAGAGTTAGTATGCTGTGGTGTGTGTATGTGTACTCGCTTAGCTGTGTTTACAAGGGTTGAGCTTCAGCTCCTGGGTCCTTCCTCTTAACTATTAACAGTCCAGTGTGATACACATCCCCAGCTCCATATGTTGTCATTGGGAGAGAGAGAAGGAGAGTGAAAGGAGAAATTAAAAGGAATGTAGGAGAGAGTGGACTCAGATGGGATGGGATCAGGGGAGGGAGAAAGGGAGATAAGGGAGGGGACAGAGAGATAAGGGAGGGGACAGAGGGAGATAAGGGAGGGAACAAAGGGAAATAAGGGGAGATCAGGGAGCAGACAAGTGAAGTGAGAAGAGGGGAGTGAGTGGAGAGAAGTGAAAGGAGAGGATTGGAGGACATTCTATGTACACACACACCATTAACTTTTAGTAATTTTTAAAATAATTTACCTTCAAGTTTAAAATGAAGGAAATGGTACCACTGTGTCACTTGCCTATATATTTGGCCTTTCTTTAAACTAAGCAACACTTAAGGAGACATTTTATACAAATGGGAAGCAATAGGGCATCGTAGCTGGCGAGATCATAATACTTACGTTCCGTAATTTGTTCAACGCTGGCTGAGGTAAGCTTCCTGTAAACATTATGCAATACAGTACTCAGATGATGCAGGCTATCAAAGTATCTTTGCTATTAAAGCAATTTATATTCAGAAAAATAATAGGACATGATTTCTAGTAGGAACTTGTAGTAAAGCTTACCTCACTTTATGACCCAGCTTGACCTTAGCTGCCCCACAGAGGATATGGCACAAAGGTTGCTGAAGCAATTGTATCTATCCTACCAATGGATGAGAGATTGAGGAGACTTACAGTATGTATAGTCCTCTAAATATTATGGATATTAGTCATTTATCTTTCAATTGTGAAAACAATGTCTGACATTCGGTTCACATGTTAAATTAATTACTGTATGTAGTTTCTTGACAAAATTATTAAATGAAATACATACAGAGTTCATTACAACAAGTTAATTTACATCAATTCTGAAATGTCATATAACATATTTATATAATGAAATGTTCACACCGCGCAACAAGGTCAACCTTATATATTGCTTAGTATTTGATAAAGCTCTATGCCATTAATAAGTATCTCCTGCTTGTCTACCCTGGTTAGATATTTACTTTACTAGCCTACATATGGGAACGCTCTGAACTACGTCAGCACTATGATACGTCATATCTTCTGTACAAAATATAAATGATTATAAGTTTATAATAGGTTAGAAAATTTACCTTGAGATTCTTATGAATTATGAGATACTTTATATGAAATAATTTAATAGCACACAGAAACAAGAGAGGGACTTTGACATGATAATTTACATGCAACAAAAGTGCAGTCATACTTTACAATAAAGCCTTTCATAAAATTATCATACAGTTCATAAAATTATTTATCTGAACTAAATTACAATTTATCACTATGTACATCCTGAAACTTAATAGTAATAGTTTATGAATCTGTTTCAATGCTAAGAGTTTAGTCTCCGTGAAGTTTCAAATGAAATTCCCGGTAAATTCCATATGACTTACATTAGCTATGTAAACATTACACATATTTTGATATATGACACACATTGCATGCTGCAACGGATAATTAACACAACGGCTTATGAGGTAAGTAGTTGGGGGGGCGAGAGGTGTATATCTACTATGCTGATCTCAAAACTGTAGATAGCTACACATGCATTACACCGCTGAATCCATCTCCTAATGCAGAAACAACGATGCCAAGATTCTGCTCAAAGAACCATCAACCAAATGTCAATACAAACTGTTACAGCAACTACAGAAAAGCTGAATTCCACCACTGATTAACAGTTGCTTGACCACATATACAAGTAGATTTTCAACTTTTCCCAAGTTTAGTTATAAAATACAGTTGCACATAGATTCAGACTATTGTGACATCACTGGCTCTAACCAAATATGCAAAGTTGCACACTTTTGATCATGAATGTTTATATAGCAAGGGTTAGGTCTCCTCTAGGAGTGTTTATAACAGCAACGACCTTACTATTCAATGAGGTCACTTCTCCTTGCAGATACCATTATCTGAATCAGCCTGTTTCTATGTTACATAATCAAACATTACGATCAAAAGAAATGTACATTTACTGGTTTGGTTCACGGACACGGAGATATGTAGGAGGTTAATCATGATTTGCTACATTTATAATATTATAATAACACTACCATCCTTTTCAGTGCCTCAGGTTGAACCTTATATATAGTTATGCTTCCCTGGATACCATGCTTATCTTCTGAAGAACTTGGTCAATCTACTGTTTGTCACTTTTATAGCTTAAGTAGTATTCTCTCACTACACACATGTTTATGTTCACAATGTTCTCTCTCTCTCTACTGATATAACACAGGCTTTCTTCAATAATAGATGCTTGATTTTCTTACCAGTATACTATACTAGCATTCCATCAATCTTCGATTGATTTTATAACTTTTTGCTTCAGTAACATCGTCTACGACAGCGACATTTCCTGATGATTTCAATCTCTTTTTTGTAAGACGTTCCATCATTACAAATAAGCCGAACCTGGCGCTGCTTTGTCCTGCGTGGCTTACAGCAGTGCGTGCCACATGTGCCACTGCAGATGGCATTTTTTATGGGCTTCCTTGAACGGCATCCATTCTCTACATAGTACTCGGTGAATTGTTCCTTACGGCATGTTGGAGCTGGAAAACAAAAATAGAGAACGCAATATTGAGTTTAATATAAAATGTTCATGATAAACAAAAATAAATTCTTATTGATTTCCAACTGGATATTTGAGTCCCAACCAACCATTCAATCATTACTCACTCATAACATATGGAATGCAGAAAATCTATTTAATAAAAATAATAATAATAATAATAATAATAATAATAATAATAATAATTATTCACAAGAAGGTACAGTGGGTTGGTGAGATTACATAAGATTAGAATTTGTACATTCATGCAAAGCCACTAACATGCATAACGTTTCGGGAAGATCCTTAATCTAACACTAACACCGTGACTCATACGTCAGGCTGCGAGCAGCCGCGTCTAACAGCCTGGTTGATCAGTCCAGCAACCAGGAGGCCTGGTCGACGACTGGGCCGCGGGGACACTGAGCCCCAGAAGCACCTCAAGGTAGCCTCAAGGTAGGTAGGAACATATCATGTAAGATGAAACAGGACTGTAGTTCACAGCTTCAGTAAAAACTACAACTCCAGAAAAACAGAAGACAGTGAAAAATTTTATGTAAATTAAATAGTGAAAAATTTGACAAGTGAATAAATTTTGTCAAACTTTTATAATGTCAGTAATTTAACAATAACAAGAATTTTTTTTAATTTAGAACAACCATGTGTCATCATGTCAGTGTGTCCGGCAGAGTTTTGAAAAATCAACTTTGTCGTCTGATGACAGAAGATCAACTGAATTGTGAAAGAAAAAATCTAGCATTGAATGTTATGAAGCCCTCTTTCTAGGGGCCCCCCTACCTCAGTGCTGTAGTTGATAGCTTTATAAATGTGGTGACAACCGTGAGGACAGATGGCAGTGTTAGTTAATTAGGTGGCATTGCCAACAAGAGGGAACAGACAAGTTCAGCAAGTACTGTATAGGAAACCAGACCAATAGGGGTTACAGCCCCTTGGCATTTGGGACAAGAGCATCTAGTTTTCTCAAAGAATAGGGTTCCAAGCTGATCAATATTGCTAGAGATCCAAGACCGTGAATGTGATGTTCCACCGCCTTGACACAATGATCTACAGGAAAAATACCTTGACTCCCATCCTGTTTCTAAAGAGCTTAAAACGATTCACAGCCACAAGTGACTAACCATTTTTTTCTTACACAGGTGGGTACAGGAACAGATGACTACTGACTTCTGTTAGCAGGCTGAGAGCTTTCCCACCCCATAGCTCATGGTAAGCCTTACCAACTAGTTTCCCCTGGAACACGACCTGCCAATCATTTACCAACCCAATCACTTCTGGGTGAATGGATTTACAGTAGGGGCTTGATGGGTGTGAGCGTGTGTGGCAGGGAAGCTTGATAGGTGTGAGCGTGTGTGTATGTGTGTGTTGGGGGAAGGGGAAGGTTAGTGCCGACCTTACCTTGCTGTTACCTTGCAATGATTTTGGGGTTCAACTTCCCAGCAGCCTGATTCCCAACCAGGCCTCCTGGTTATTGGTCTGATCAACCAGGCTGTTGGACATGTGTGTGTGCAGCCTGACATATGAATCACAGCCTGGTTGATCAGGTATCCTTTGAAGGTGTTTATCGAGTTCTCTCTTGAACGCTGTGAGGATCAGCCAGTTTTGCCCCTTATGTGTAGTGGAAGTGTGTTGAACAGTCTCAGGCCTCTGATGCTGATAGAGTTCTCTTTCTGAGTACTTATTGCACCTTTGCTTTTCAACAGGGGTATTCTGCACAGTCTGCCATGCCTTCTGGTCTCATGTGGTGTTATTTCTGTTGCAGGCTTTGGACCAGCCCCTCTAATATTTTCCAAGTGTAAATTATTATGTGTCTCTCCCGCCTGCGCTCTAGAGAAGACAGATTTAGGCATTTTAGTCGGTCCTAATAGTTTAGATGTTTTACTGAGTGGATTCTAGCAGTAAAGGATCTTTGCATGCTCTTCAGCTTAGCCATTTCTCCAGCTTTGAGATGGAAAGTCATTGTGCAAGATTATTCCACTCTAGAGAGCTCTAGCATCTTGAAAAGTATCATCATTGGTATGGCATCTCTGGTTTGAAAGGTTCTTGTTATCCAACCTGTCATTTTTCTTGCTGTTGTGACGGCTACTTTATTGTTTTCTTTAACCCTTAAACTGCCCTACACATCAATAGCTGTGGTGAGTAACTGTCGCGGAATTGCACACCACAGCTATTGATATGTTGGAGTACCCCGTAAGATTTAAAGGTCCCGCGGCTAAACGGGGTTCACATTAGCTTCCTGAGGGCTCTTGTAAACAGACACCATTTAAAAAAAAATTGTGGGCAACATTCCTGGGTGTGAGAGCCTCATTACTGAGTGAGCAACCAAGGCTGGCACACACTGCATGAGTTAGCAGCACTGCTGTTCAGCTTGTGACCACAGCATTGCCTAAAAATGTCAAAATATATATGTAACAAGTATTACATAGTGATGTTAGTATTACTAAAGACCCCTGACTGATAGAAATGACCAGGATTCTGATAATAGCAGGATTGTTGTGATAATTAGTGCTGTGTAGTATGGTGGGAGGAGTAATGCTGAGGGAGGTAGCATCTGCTGACTGTGTGGCCACCTGTTATTGTCTGCACTCACCATACCAGCTTAGTGGTTTGCTATGGTGAACACAAATGTAAATACTTATATATAACATGTGTATTATTGTAATTAACAGCAAAAGGAGTATGTTGGGAGGAGCCATTTTGGTGAGGGAGGTGGCGTCGTCTATATGACTTGTCATGCTGTGTGTAGGGTGGCCACTATGCTGTTTGGACACATACCAGCTTAGTTGTACAGTTATGGTGAACAAAGCATGCAGATACTGTACTTGTATATCAATAGCTGTGTCATAGATGTGTCAAGATGTCTCAAGTACAAGTACGGTATCATCCTTTGCAGATAACGCTAGAATTTTTATGAGAGTAGACAACAGAGGACACGGTAAACCTCCAATCAGATGTAAATCAGGTCTTTCTATGGGCTACAGAAAATAATATGGTGTTTAACGAAGATAAGTTTCAGCTCATGCGCTACGGAAAAAATGAAAATATAAAAACGAAAACCACGTACAAACCGCAGTCAAATCATATCATAGAACGGAAAGGAAGTGTAAAGGATTTGGGTGTACTGATGTCGGAAGACCTTTCATTTAAAGAACACAATAAAGTTGCCGTTCCAACTGCAAGAAAAATGACAGGTTAGATAACAAGAACCTTTCACACTAGAGGATGCTATACTGATGATGATACTTTTCAAGACGCTAGTGCTCTTTAGAGTGGAATACTGCTGCACAATGACAGCCCCTTTCAAAGCTGGAGAAATTGCTTACCTGGAGAGCGTGCAGAGATCCTTTACTGCTAGAATCCACTCAGTAAAACATCTAAACTATTGGGACCGACTAAAGAGCCTAAATCTGTATTCTCTTGAGACCAGGTGGAAGAGATACATAATAATTTACACATGGAAAATAGTAGAGAGGCTGGTCCCAAACCTGCACACAGAAATAACATCACATGAGACCAGGAGGCATGGCAGAATGTGCAGAATACCCCTGTTGAAGAGCAGAGGTGCAACAGGTACTCTGAGAGAGAACTCTATCAACATCAGAGGCCCGAGACTATTCAACAAGCTTCCACTACACATAAGGGGCATAACTGGCTGACCCCTCACAGTGATCAAGAGAGACCTTGAGGGAGCTCCTCAAAGTTCTCCACCTCCAAAGGATACCTCATCAACCAGGCTGTGACTCATACGTCAAGCTGCGAGCAGTCGCATCCAACAGCCTGGTTGACCAGTCCAGCAATGAGAAGGCCTGGTCGATGACCAGGCCGCGGGATTGCTGAGCCCTGGAATCACCTCAAGGTAACCTCAAGGTAACCTCAAGGTAACCTCAAGGTAAGGTAAGGTATATAACCTGTGTTGCTGACCTATTATTTGCTGTTGCTATTAGTTGCTGTTATTTGCTGTAATACTGTAACAGTAAAACTATTTGAAAATTGTTTTATGAACATAATAATTGAATCACTAATTTGCACACAATACTTTTGAGTATAGCAATGATTTACACATTTTATTATATAAATATATCACACTACACACTATTGAATAATATTACTGCAAAAAACTAAGAAAAAATCAATCAGATATTGAAATAATCAAGTAATAATATCTTTATGGCAACTCCCGTCTGACAGCTCAGGCGGAGCAAATCTCCAAAGCTTGCTCTGTCAGGCCTCAATTTTGCCAGACTTCCTCACCCTATTGCGGCCAAAATATGCCACCTACGATTTCTTTCCCTTGTGATCAGGGAACACAAACGAACACTTTTATAAGACGAAACTTATTTTTTTTTATATCTTGAGCCTGGGTGTGTTGCAGGCTATAATTGCAAGAGCAGCCCACGGGGTAAAGATAAGGTCTTTTGACATGAGTACTCCCAAATCCTTTACATTGCTTTTTCGTTCAATGGTATGATTTGACTGCGTTTTTTATGTGGTTCCCGTTTTAATACAGTACTGGTATTTTCATTTTTTCCGTACCGCAACAGGTGTAATTTATCTTCATTAAATACCATATTGAGAATATCCATAGGAGCACTGATAGGGGTTCAAACCTATGCAGTGGATGTTCCCACCCACACGCTTCTAGCAACTAGACCATGACATGTTTCTGCTTCTATGGATATTCTCTTTGATGCAATCACATTTGTGTGATTACTCTCTGAAATGCCATATTATTTTCAGTGGCCCATTGAAAGACCTGATTTACATCAGATTGGAAGTCTGCTGTATCTTCTTTGTTATCTACTCTCATAAAACTATCATCGAATGTAATGAAACGCCATTTCCTGGATGAGACCCAGAGGTTCCTCGGGCTGATATAAATGTATTAGACCCTGGCATCAGACTAAGCGAATGGAGTTCTACGCCTACCAGGGACCACGAGTCAGAACCTGGCCCCCTTGTAGAGGCATGAGGATCAATGGCCTATAGAAACCCCCATGTGGTTGGAAGCATTCTGTGTCTGCCATCGACCAGGTCAGGCACTCAGAAAGGTAAGCGCCCCAAAACAAACCCCTATTCTGGTTAAAATATTGCTACTGAAAGCAAAACTAGTGGACAGAACTCCCCAAATGATAACAAGCAAATTAGCATGACATCACCACACAGCTGTCTGTTCACCTCCCCCCCCCTCCCCGGGAGGGGGAAGAGGAAGCCCCAGATCCCTGCGCCGGCTATTCACACCCCAGTTCTGAGGCTGGATGTCAAAACACGTGAAAAACTGCCGACTGGAGGGAGGAAGGGTTGCCGGAGAGCCTCCAGGTCTCACCCAGAAAATGGTGTTTCATTACATTCAACGCTGGTTTTCTGGAGGGAGCCCTTTTGGTTCGCTGGAGCTACTTACCCAAAGACAAAACAAGAGGGACTTGCCCAGGAGATGGTCAGCCCTCGCTCCTCAACTCAAAGTCGTGACAACTGGCTGCAACCACTGACCCAATGCGACACAGGTCCGACTAGGCACAGGAACATTTACAAGGTAGCGAGCGGCCAGGATCCCGTTCGTTCTCCAAAAACCCCGCGCCCGAATGTCGGCCCAAGACATGTTACTGAAGATGGCAGCATGTGCAGCAAACTTACGAACGTTGTGGGCACGGGGACAGACCGTAGGCTGGCTGGACCGAATAACCCTGCAGACAACCTGAGAGACCCGAACCCTGGAACAGGGAAGAAGGGAAACTGGGTCAACCCAAAGCACATCCCTGGCCACAGAGGCCGTGATGCGCAGGAAATGGCGGAAAGCCGCGACCGGACACAACACATGATGCACCCTCAGCCAAACCAACCAAGCATTAACAACCCAAGGACCCCTCCAGAAAGGGGTCTCATTCTTTGCCAGAAAAGAAGGAGATGGTTGCAAACGAACAAACCTACCACCAGGCCCGAAAGAGCAGAAACCACTGCACAGAAGGAGTGCATGAAGCTCCCCGACCCAACTCCCAGAGGCCAATGCCAACAAGACAAGGGCTCTGGAGAAACAATCCTGAACCAAAGGGGCCACCACAAACCAAGGGGAAGAGAGAAAAGAGAGCACCCGATCCAATGACCAGGACAGCTCAGGTGGCGCACGAGCAGGCTGGAGGTGAAGCAACGCCCAAGACAGCTTGCGGAACGGTGCAGAAGTAACATCAATGCCAAATGCAAGCTGCAGCGGCTCTGCCAGCACAGCACAATACAAGGCGACAGTATTGGGCATAAGATGACAATCCTGGAACAACCACGAAAGGAAGGGCAAAACAACCTTATCAGAGACAGAAGTAAACCTACGAAGGGACAAGAAATAATGGAAGGACCCCCAGGAAACTTCACACTGATGCTGAGACAAAGCATGCAGGTGGGACACCATCAACGAAGTCACCTGATTACCATACAAGTGGTGATAAACCCACGTCAAAAAGACCACACGCGAAGATCGGAGGAGAAGATCGAACTAACCTCGTTGTTGTGACGTCATGCTTGTTTGCTTGTTTTCTAATTTGGAGTTCTGCTTGCTTGTTCGGCTTTCGGTTTGCAATTTTTAGCCAGCTGTAGTTTGTTTTGGGATTCATACCTTTCTGGGTGCCTGACCTGGTAGATGGCAGATATAGACTGCTTCCAACTACATGGGGGTGGCCCAGTGGTCTCCGGTAGGCTAAGAACTCCATCGAGTGACTGTTGCCACAGACTTAAACTAGAAATGCTCTACAAATCAAGGGACCCAGAATGTGGAATGACTTTCCCAACCATGTTAAAGACTGTACCTCTCTCAACCAGTTTAAGATAAAAACGAAGCACTACCTAATAAATTCCCTGTAACCTACCTTACCCCTCTATTGTCAACCCATGTCTGTTTTTTTAAACAATGCTGTTTGTCGATCTAATTTGTATTTGTGCTATTTTTTCAGCCATGTTCCCCCCTTTTTTATCTTTATTTTTATTTGTTCTCAACACATTTTATTCTTTATACTCAATTAGTATTAAGTTTTAGTCATTAATGTTTTTCCTGCCCGAAACGCTTTGCGTAATAGTGGCTTTAGGCATTGTATGTACTAGCTCTATCTATAAATCAATCAATTTTTGTAAAATCTCTTGTATGTATGTACCTTACCTGAATAAACATTTATTTATTTATTTATTTATTATATATAATATATACACACATCAGCCTGGTCGGTGGAGCCGGAGGGGCTCTTCACAGAAAAGTAATAAATAAGTACAGTATACTCGGGGTAGTAAGAGAACAAAATATTCATATGCATTTCCTCAAATCCAGTAAGATTCTCTCAAATCAGTGGTTATATCGTCGGCTCACAATTGAGAGATCCCAGATTTGATTCCCTAGGAAGAACAGAACTGGTTGGGCACATTACCTTTCATCTAATGCACCTGTTCACCTAGCAGTAAATAGGTACCTGAGAGTTAGATAACTGTCATGGTTTGCATCCTGGAAATGATCAGTAGTTGGTCCAGGAGAACCTCGATAAGACAAACTTCAGGCTTACTGTTCCCGACAACTGGAAACCCAAACTTCTTACTTTTTAAATACAAACAGAAAAACTCACCCTGATCACAAAACCTTCCAGACCATCCAGTTCGGCAGCGACACTTGTAATCAAATCCATCTGCTTTGCGCTTGGGCTTGCATCGTCCACGACGACACTTGTGATTTTCACATGGATCAACCCGAGTTATATCTTCTTCCTTGTGCTCCTCTTCTAGGGCAGGTGGGTGTATCTAGAGAGTATATTAACTCAGTACAGTACAGTATTAGAAGCATAACAGACAGAATATATATATATATATATATATATATATATATATATATATATATATATATATATATATATATATATATATTTATATATTTATATATATATATATATATTTATATTTATATATATATATATATCCAGTAAGCATCCGACGACCTTGTGAAGGAAATTCTACCTGCCCACTTACATCAGCTGGCAGGTGTACATGATCCCAATTTTACACGCTGTGCCACAGAGTGGGCCTCTCGTGCAGGCCAATCACCTCAACCACCATCCCCAAAATCCCACAAGCAATCCAGCTGGGATGGTCCCATTGTAGACCAAGTTGCTGCAGAGTGCCTGGGTGCTGCAACAACACAACACGACATTGCTCGCCTCACAGCAGTAGCAGCACCACATGCAGGGGATTTCCTGTTAGCAACCCCAATGTCGGCAACTGGCACGCGTCTCACACCACACGCCCTCCGAATTGCTGTGGCCCTCCGCCTTGCTGCCCCAATCCACACCAGATATAGGTGTATTTGCGGCGAGGTGGTGGCTGACAGGTACGGTCACCATGGCCTACTCTGCCAAAGCACAGGGGGATGGCACTCGAGGCACAGTGAAGTTAACGACATCATCAAGAGGAGCCTCACTACAGCTGGATGCCCAGCTGAAAGAGAGCCCCGTTACCTAACGCCCCGTAACTCTGATGCTCTTATTGGTCGCCCGGATGGTATCACAGTGAACCCCTGGAAGAATGGCAAGCAGTTGGTATGGGACTACACGTGCGTATCAACCCTGGCTAACACCTACATTAACCTCAGTGTTGCACAACCAGGTGGCGCTGCCACCCACAGGGAAGCAGCCAAATCCCGTAAGTATAGAGAACTGGATCACCACTACAATTTTGTCCCCATTGCTTCTGAGACGCTCGGCGCCTGGGGTAAAAGTGCTACCAGTTTTTTGAAGGAACTGAGTTCTAGGCTCATTGAAACAACAAGGGACCCGAGAGCTGCAAGCTTTCTTTTCCAGCGCCTCAGTGTGGCGATACAGAGGGGAAATGCGCACTGCATCCAGGGTTCCTGCCCGCCATCTGAGGAGCTGGAGGAACTCGACAACCTATGACAACCATCTTTGTAACCCATATGTAACTCCTTTTTTGTAACAAAGTTCAAATAAAGTAAATATATATATGTACATACAAAAGAATGGGGGTGGTAGGAGAAGATAATATTAGTGTTCAGTGAGAGACCACAAGGTCTCCTCTGAATACTTTTTATTTTCTTCTCCGAGGCTATGGGTCCCCACATTGGCACCAGAGGTGGTACCCTCACAAAAAAAAAAAAAATATATATATATATATATATATATATATATATATATATATATATATATATATATATATATATATATATATATATATATATATATATATATATATATATATATATATATATGTATATATATATACACACAGTATATATATATAAATAAATAAATAAATAAATAATAAAAGCTGACCACACCATCAGGTGACAGCACAATAGGAGCTATTGGTTCTACTGTCAACAATCTTCAGTCCTGAGAAAAGTGGGATTCATTAGAAGAAGAGGAGAGTTAGGATCAAGCAAGCCCCCAAAAGGAAGAGACTATGAGGCAAACCCGAGAGCAATGCAAGCTCAGAGGGAAAAAGGTACACTGACCAGGTATGACACTGTGGACTGCTGCAACTGGACACAAGTGATGCAACCCTGACTAAACAAACTAAGAATCAATACCTAAAGGACCCCTTCAGAGACCAATCATTTCTATTTGAGCCAGAAAAGAAAGAGAAAGCTGCAGACAAAACTGCCCACCATGCCAGAAAGAACAAAATCTATGCTTTTAGAGGAGAGCAAGAAATTCTTCAACCCCACAATTTGAAGTAAAGGCTAACAAAAACAGAAGGCCTCAAAAAGGAGTCACAGGCTTTCATCAAAATAAAAGAAAAACCATCACCCAATCCAGAGACCATGAAGAAAATGAGCAGACTGGAGGTGAAAAAATCCGCAAGACAACTTATGAAATGGTGCTGAGTCAACACTGAAAGCAACAAAAGTGGCTCTTCCAAACAATAAGAAGCGACACAATTGGATATAAGATGGTAATCAACAAACTACCAAGACAGAAGACAAATGATGAAGAGAGACTAATAGATGAAAAGAGCACCAGGAAACATCATACTACCCCCAAGACAAATGATGCAGGTGGGAACCAAGAGCTCAGCCACCTGAGCACCACACAGATGGCAACAAACCAGCGTCAGAAATTCTGCATACAAAGAGTTGAGGAGAACCTCAAAGCAGCAAAAACATGCTTGGATTCGGACACTGCGCCAAAAAGGGTCAGAAACCAAGATTAAGCAGGCCACCAAGGAGATAGAAGGAATATTCTGTAAAGTGAAAGTCTCAAGTCTGGACAAAACATGGATCAACAGTTGAATGTGGAGGAAAGAGAGAAAAGGCATCCACCTTGACCAGACCAGCTGAAAAGCATCCACAGCCTCATGATTGGGGAACAGAACTATGTAGAATGGAAGCCACTAGTTCCATGCTTAAGTGTAGAGGTTCACCTCAGGGAGCCATAAAGCCTCACAGAGCCAACTGAACAGAAATGTGCTAAAACTGGTGTATGGAAGTTCTAAATGGGTTACTGTTAAACAAACAAGGACAAGCTTACTGAATGCAGGTAATAAATTTAAAAATATATTATTACAAAAACATTGAAAGTTAAGAATGCCAACTTATATTTAATCAAAATGTTATTTTACTTCATAAATATATTACTGGATGGATTGCTAGTGTGACAGTGTTGATTCTGTGATGCTGCAGAATGTGAAAGATTTGGCGAGTGAACAGAGTATCTTTTTAAAGAAATTCTTATTATTCTTTTATCATTTGTGACTTTTACTTCTGGGATGATGCCTCTAGATCCCCATGTGCTAATACAGATGACAATGGGACAGTTTGATTTACCTGAACTTCATTAGCAATTGAGTTATTGTGATGACATTCCTCTTCTTTAGCTCCAAGCCGGTGCGTAGGTTTTAACATGTGCTGGTCAATCCCGTTAAGACCCTGATCTCTGACAGTCTCCTCACCACCACAACCAGGGGCAACCTTGTGCTGCTGCCCAGAGCCAAGATCCGTAAGACGACCATTCAGATACATTCTTTCCATACAACCTATACAAATAATAAACAAAATACTATAGTTTGATACTGTCAAAAAAAGAATTCAAATAAAGCTTAAAAAGTAAATAAAAGATGACACAGAACTTGGTTATATTATTTAAAACCATTTACAGTACTTGGATTACAACATAAACACATTAGGTTCCTTACCACTGAAGCTTCCCGAGTCCCGTAGATGCCACTGTCTGTTGGCAGACTGTGCCACTTCCTTGGGAAGACCACCAATATAGAGGGGTGAAGAGACCTGAAGGTATTCATTAGATCCATCATTTATTATTGAGCGTGCAGTACCCCGATCTATACGCATTGTGAAGTTCTGCTTAATAGTCAGCAGTTCAACAGAATGCCACTCTCCATCACTTACAACCTCATAACTGTAAAAAAATTATGAAATCATTAAGATTGTTACACACTACTGTAATAATGTTTAAAATACAGTATTGTCATATATTACATTATTAACCCTTAGACAGCAGTTGTCGTCATTCGTTGATTCACGGGGTAATGCGCTTATTGTCATATGACGATTTAAACAATTACTGTCTGGGTTTTATATGTATGATGCAATTATGGATATAATAGCTCTATGTGAATGTTTAGTAATGGAGTTTACCTTGACCCATGAAAAAAATCCTACCACCATTTCATGGTTACGTTTACTAGGGGAATGCAGTTACTGTCATGAATATTACTAGGGGAAATGCGGTCATCGTCGTATGACTTTTTGAACAATTACTGTCTGGGTTTTATATATGTGATGCAAATATGGATATAATAGCTCTCTGTGGATGCAATGGAGTTTACCCTTGACCCATTAAAAAAATCCTGCTACCATTTCATTGTTATGCATACCAGGAGGATCCTGCTGCCATGTACATGTGCTATATTGATGGCTTACGCCTTTCTTTCAATCTATACTCTTGCCCATATGGTGCTAATTAGACCATATGTCATTGCCCAGAGCCCAACACCATTGTATATTATGTTCATATCCTTTTCACTACTCTTTATGGTTGTAATGGAGTATACCAGGTAAACCAATCATCAGTTGAAACATCTATTATTGAAACAATTGCGCTGGTTAAATTATGTGATTTATCAAGTTATTCAACACACATACTCTGGTAAATGAAGAGAAGCAGGCAATAAACAATCAGTGAAACACCCGAGGATAACACAGGCAGCATCAGCAGTCAGGCACTGGATGTTGGCAGGTGTTAAACATACCTACTGCACACCCAACGAGTCGAGTGCCTCCACCCAATGAAATGATAAACATTCACTGATTTTCATATTTTTCTTACAGTTTGCATACAGATTTATAATAATAATGACAATTTTTTTTTATTTTTTTTGTGCATAGACAGGTACTGTACTGTATGACTTTCTCCATAACCATTGTCTAAGGGTTAACCCTTGTGTTGCTAAAGGTTATTTGGCCATTGTGACCCACAGATGCATAACAAAAAAAAATTCTTCTAAACCTGTTAATTTGTGTTCCCTGATCACGGAAAAAATAATAAAACAATCGTAAGTGGCATATTTTGCCCGCTATAGGGCAGGGAAGCCTGGCAAAAAAGAGGCGCTGACTCAGTGTGCATCGGAGGCAGTCTGCTCAGTCCCAGCTGTCAGGCAGGAGTGGCCACAAAGAGATAATTACCTAATTATTTCAATGACTCTGATTGATTTTTCTTCATTTTTTTGCTGTAATATTATTCAATAGTGTGTAGTGTGATATATTTATATAATAAAATGTGTGAATCATCGCTGTACTCAAAATTATGGTGTGCATATTATTGATTCAATTATTGTGTTCACAAAACAATAAACAAATACTTTGTCGGTTATTACACTAGATACACAGGTTATACACTATATATGTATCTGCATGTTTTGTTCATCATAACGAACCACTAAGTTGATATTGCAAGTCAAAAAGCAGTGAGGTGTGGCCACCACATCTGCCAGTCAACCTCTCACCGCCTCTCCCTTTTCTGCACAGCGAAGAGCCGCAACTGAACAACAAATGAAGCACCCCCGGCCTGACCAACCAAGCAGCAACCCAAGGACCCCTCCGGAAAACAGCAGGTCCAAACATCATCCAAAAAGAAGGAGACTGCAGCAAACGAAGAACCTACCACTAAGACCAAACGAGGCAGAAAAAACATGGGCGCCGGAGGAAAGCCGGACACTCCCCGACCCTTATACCTGGCTATAAGGTAACAAAACAAAAACACACGAGAACCAAAGGGGTTCATGACACACTGAAGAGAAGAAGAAAATAGACCACCTGGGCCAATGACCAGGACGGTACCAGAAGCATAAGAGCAGGCCAAAGGTGAAACAACACCCAAGACAGCAAGCGGAACAGAACAGAAGGAACAGCAACACCGAACGCAAGCTGGAGAGGCCCGCCAGCGCCACCCAGACGAGGCGACAGTACACGGCACCAGAAGATGGCCCTGGAACAACGCCAAAGGGAAAGACAAGACAACCCTATTAGAGACCAAAGAACTCTCCGCAGTGATAGGAAAACCAGAAGGACAGCCAGGAAACTATACACTGCCACTGAGACGAAGCATGCAGTTGGAAGACCAACAGCGAAGCCACCAGTGCCTACATAAGCAACAAGAAACTTGAGACAAAAACCCGAGACGTGAAGACTCGAAGGGAAGAACGAACCAGCCTCGTACAGGGCTGGACCGATCTGCAAAAAGAGGCGGAGCTGCAGGAAGACCCTCGAGATCGGAAACTGAAGACAGCAGCGCCCCCCCAACTAAGGCTGGCAAAGAACCAGAAGGAACGGCCTCCAGGGAAGCAGGAACTCAAACCCGGCGAGCCGAAAAAGAACCAACCCGGGTAAGCAGACACACCCTGTCCGGGAGGAACCCCCCCCCCCCCCCAGGACCCCTAAAGGACCAACAAGGCCAAACACCGAAGAGCCAGGGCCCAGGCAGAGGTCAACAAGGAAAATGAGCACCACAAACTAAAACATGAGACGCGAAGAAAAAAACAGCGACCCTGCAACCCGAAGGAGCAGTGCAACCAGCTCCAGCAGGGAAAAACGACGCACACGTCCCCGAGGTATACACGAGGAGAACGACGCAGGACGTGTACCGCAGGAAAAAAAAATCATACGGTTCGGAAAATGAACAAAGAAAAGCTGGAGCCAGGACTGGAATCCTAGCTACCCATCCCAAGAAAAGGAACCAGTAGGGTAGGAGCGGTTGACCAGAAGTCCACAACCACCTGCAGATATTGCAACACAGAAGCCTGCAAGGAGATACAAGGAAAAAGTGAAAGAACTCAGTACCAAAACTGAACACTGGTTTAGTCCAAAATCCGGGAACTGAACCTGGACAGAAGCCCACTCCAGCACCTAACAACAGTACATATAGCCAATAAGCACCGACCAAGATACACACGATCTGGAAGATCCTGTGTATCGAATTTACTCAGTTTCTATGATCGAGCAACAGAGATTTTACAGGAAAGAGATGGTTGGGTTGACTGCATGTATCTGGACCTAAAAAAGGCTTTCGATAGAGTTCCACATAAGAGGTTGTTCTGGAAACTGGAAAATATTGGAGGGGTGACAGGTAAGCTTCTAACATGGATTGAACATTTTCTGACTGGTAGAAAAATGAGGGCAGTGATCAGAGGCAATGTATCGGACTGGAGAAATGTCAAAAGTGGAGTACCACAGGGGTCAGTTCATGCACCAGTGATGTTTATTGTCTACATTAATGATCTACCAGTTGGTATACAGAATTATATGAACATGTTTGTTGATGATGCTAAGATAATAGGAAGGATAAGAAATTTAGATGATTGTCATGCCCTTCAAGATGACCTGGACAAAATAAGTATATGGAGCAACACTTGGCAAATGGAATTTAATGTTAATAAATGCCATGTTATGGAATGTGGAATAGGAGAACATAGACCTCACACAACCTATATATTATGTGAGAAATCTTTAAAGAATTCTGATAAAGAAAGAGATCTAGTGGTGGTTCTAGATAGAAAACTATCACCTGAGGACCACATAAAGAATATTGTGCGAGGAGCCTATGCCATGCTTTCTAACTTCAGAATTGCTTTTAAATACATGGATGGCGATATACTAAAGAAATTGTTCACGACTTTTGTTAGGCCAAAGCTAGAATATGCAGCGGTTGTGTGGTGCCCATATCTTAAGAAGCACATCAACAAACTGGAAAAGGTGCAAAGACATGCTACTAAGTGGCTCCCAGAACTGAAGGGCAAGAGCTACGAGGAGAGGTTAGAGGCATTAAATATGCCAAAACTAGAAGACAGAAGAAAAAGAGGTGATACGATCACTACTGTACATACAAAATAGTAACAGGAATTGATAAAATCGATAAGGAAGATTTCCTGAGACCTGGAACTTTAAGAACAAGAGGTCATAGATTTAAACTAGCTAAACACAGATGCCGAAGAAATATAAGAAAATTCACTTTCGCAAACAGTGGTAGACGGTTGGAACAAGTTAGCTGAGAAGGTGGTGGAGGCCAAGACCGTCAGTAGTTTCAAAGCGTTATATGACAAAGAGTGCTGGGAAGATGAGACACCATGAGCATAGCTCTCATCCTGTAATTACACTTAGGTAATTACACCTATGTGTAGCATAGAGGGAGGAAAAACGGAAATAGGCAAGGAAAAGACCCGAAATACGGACCAAGTAGCAGCCGGTAACGCAATGTACATGACCAACCACATCGAGTGTTGCAGTTGGTCGCACATACACAGAGGGACACCATGGATATAAAGGTGCAGCCTGGCACTGAAGATAGACAAGGAAGGAGTGGCCAGAGATCAGAGACCGAGTCAATGAATGAGGACACAAAGCACGAACCAAGGGAACGAAGATTGTCCAAATATCAAGAAAAGACCCAGGTGCCGAAAAATTAAACAAAAAGCAAGGGGAAGGAAGTATGCATAACAGAAGGGAAAGGACTAGGAGGACCAGTTGGAACCAGAGCCAGAAGCGACTCCCACCCCCAAGTCCGGACCCTGATAACCAAAACGGGGCAGTCTCGGGGCATCCGGGGGACTGCAACCAACCTAGCGAGTTGCAGCAACCTAAACCTAGCATGCAATGCCATAGCTGCCTGCACCCGCATATCATGATCAGTGGCTTGGGTAAATGGGAGCACATACATACAAAACACGTCACACGACTCCGGGTCAAAAGAATCACCAACCCAACAGGCAACATGGCGGATGCACAACCGGTGAGTGTCACCCTGAAACAAGGTGACAGAGCAACCTTCAAACTCACAAGATGCGAGGGGGGACTCAGGGATCACATCCATCGGACAACGTAGCCCCCGTAGGGTTTCCCAGGGCCCTTAGCCTTGGTACACGCTAAGGGAAGCCCAGGCAGGATACTGCGAATCGGCACCCAAGTCTACCAAACAAACTTCTACAAGCTGAACCCCCAGGACGTGTCCACTCACGGGGGCCAAGCGGGGAGTACCTCCAAAACAAAAAATATATACATAAATACCCCTATAACTGCAAAGGGGGACCACAAAGAGCCAGAGCTCAACCCCTGCAAACACAACTAGAGTACGAAGGCAGAACCCCCCACCAGGCAAAAAACAAAAACAAAAGAAAAACCCTGCAAGAGGACAACGTACCCAGGCGGAACAGAGCCGGCCGCTGTTATTGGTGAAAACTAGCTGTGCAGTACTCCATGCCCCTACCAGTGATGAAAACTACCTCCTATCCAGAGACAAAGGCAACAAAACCCCAGCTGACTACAAGGGCGGCCAAGTACCGAGCGGTAAAGGACACAGTGGAGGTAGATCCCAAGGTGACTTGTGGAAGGTGGCCCCAAGCCCCAAGCGCAATACTTACAGGGCACCTAGGGAAGAGAGCCCTAAGCACCTGCAGCCCGAGTACCATGGAATATGTCTCCTGGCTCAAACATCATCTGTAGAGACAGCCCACACCACAAGACACAGAACTGAAACAAAACCAGAGCCATAGGCACCCGACCGGTCAGTAATCACATCAGCCAAGATCTGCCGGTTCGATCGTCGGTGCGGAGGGTCTGGGGCTCCCCCTTTCCCCCTCCGGGGAGGGGGTTGCGCAGACGGTGGTGCGGCGACGTGATGATGTCATGCCAGTTTGATAATTTTGTTTGGGGAGGCGCCTACCTTTCTGGGTGCCTGTCCCAGTCGATGGCAGATATAGAATGCTCCCAACCACAGGGTTTCTATAGGCCATTGCTCCTCATGCCTCTCTGAGGGAGCCAGGTTCTGGCTCATGGTTCCCGGTAGGCAAGAACTCCAAGCACTGACTGATGCCAGAAAGTTATACATATCCATTCAGCCTGGATAGCTCCGGGGAGTTGACGGGGCTTTCCCCAGAAAACATAACAGAAATATAACTTCTAACGCAAACCAGAAGATACAGCTCACAATTTACTGCCAACCTGCACATATTTAACTGAAGTTACCTGAAGGTCACTCTCTGCCCGAAACGCTTTGCGTAATACTGTAGTGGCTTTAGGCATTGTATGTACTAGCTCTATCTATAAAGCCAACAAACTTTGTAAAATCTCTTTATGTATGTACCTTACCTAAATAAAAATTATTATTATTATTATTATTATATCTCTAGTGCCCATTCCAGGGACAGGAAGCCAGTGGTTTGTCAAAGAGTCCTCCCCCCCCCACTGTTCCTGAGGATTTTTTGCATCCAGATTTTGAACTGAGGTAATGTCTAGGCATTACCTTGGCTTTGGTAGGTTGGCAATTCTATGGTTCTAGAAGTGCCCCAACTGACACCTCACACCACACCAAGTGCCTCAACTGACACTGAAAGATTAACACCACTCCTCATCCTGTGCAGTGTATTTACAGTACAGTACATGTAATGTCAAGCCTGCTACAATGTATAGTGGGGCCTCGACTTAAGAATTTAATCCGTTCCCAGAGACGGGTTGTAAGTCGAAACGAATTTTTGAAGACGGATGGAAGACAGTTAAGAAATAATGTAAATTGAATTAATTCATTCCACACCCCAAAAAATATTAACTTAAAAATATATTTTATACCAAATAACACTCATTGTGTACTAGCTACTATACAGTACTGTATGTATATCTTACCTTGAATGACTCTTGTTGGCGTATGGAAGACGGTTAGAAGGAGGGAAGGAGGAGAGGTGTTAGTGTTTGGAAGGGGAATCCCCTTCCATTATAACATTAGGCATATGTGAACAAAAGCAGTGATGACTTTTCTGGGGTACTCTCTCTCCTATGCTTTGCCACCATACCACTAGGACCTGCTTGTGGCTCACTGCTTATTTTTCTCACTAAAAACCTGTCTAGCAACACTTGTTTTTCCCTACGTTGTAACACTTGTCTGAAGTGAGACATCACATTGTCATTAAAAAATTTAACACGACGGCCGGCTACAGCTTGATTTGGGTGACACTTGTCAGCAAAACTTTGCAATTCTTTCCACACTGCACACATTTTCTTGAGGAAGGGACATCCTCTACTCTACATCAACAACCCATATACCATTTTCATGTTTACGAATGATCTCTTCTTTTTCCTCTGTGGTCATCCTCACATGTGTTTTCTTAGGTTGAACCTTACCACTGACTTTCTTGGGACCCATGGCATAATATATAATAATTACTTTTATCTTAAAAAAAAAAAAAAAAAAAAAAAAAAAAAAAAAAAAATTAAATTTTTTTCGAGTATGATCGTCACTAAGCAGGTGGCTCTGGTAAACTGAGGGAAAGTCAGCTGCACCAGAAACCATGCGATCGGTTGACCCATACGCGTATCAACAAAGTCGCTAGTCGAGGCAAGGGTCGTAAATCGAGTTGCATTTTCCGATGAAATTACGTCATAAATCAAAAAATTCATAAGTAGGAGCTGTCGTAAGTTGAGGTGCCACTGTATCTATTTTTCTTCTGCCGTGGTACATGTTGGAAAGAGCTGTATTAAAATGCATCCTTTAGTGATATGCATCAGGCCCAATCAAATTGGAAAATAAGCTTCCAAGTTTATTTTTAAACTTCTGTCCCAAGTGAAGACAAACATAAGAAATATAGCAAAGATTCAGTAACAATTAGAAAGATTCATAATGACATACCTGAACATGTTGGAAACTGGATAATTTCCCACATCAAAAGATACTCTGATGCGACCCTTAAACAGCTCCACTGCAAGATGTGCCGACTCTCCTATGTAGAGTAGCACTCCATCTTCTTGGTTAGTTCGGAAGTGAAGAGTCACATTGGATGTGGGACGGGTTCTAAGAGGCTCCAGAGCAAGATAAGAGTCATTGGTACCAAAATGAACCCGAGTTAGATACTCACAGTGTTTTCCTACAAAATACAAACAAAAACCAGAGTCATTACAATAAATCATTCTCAAACCCCTTTACAACTTGCATATTTTTCGAACCAGTGATGACACCAGTTAATTTGTTAAATTGCTACACATAAAAAAGGATAAGGTACTGTAAACATATTAGGTAAACACATGTAGTTTACCTACTACCAGGATAACCACAGCAAATATAAACCGAATACCTGTACTGCTGTAACAAGTCTGTACTGCTGGGGACTGAATTATTAAATTTATGTATCCTATAGTTACTTCACTATAATAAATAACTTATCTCTTTGACTTAGTTTTTCCTTGCTATTACCTTACTACCGTTAAATTTCATAGCCAGACTTTACTATCCCTGCACTGCACACCTGATTTTGGTCAAAATTTCATGGTTCAATTGTTAAGGACATATTTTTCTTGTTTTTATGTGTTCAGCTAATATTAATGTCAAAATGTTTCCAAACTCAACCCTTTTCATTTCAAATCACAAAGTGTGATGAAAACTTTAAAAAACATTTAAATATGGCCTAATTAAAACAAAAAATTGCACAAGTCTCAGAATGCACAGTTAAGTGGTTAAATTTCACAAGCTGCCTTTACTACTAATTAAATTTTACAACTTGACTTTACTACCCCTTAAATTTGACAAGCTGACTTTACTACCCCATAAATTTCACAACCTATGACTTCACTACCCTTTAAATTTCACACAGCCCATCCTCACAACTAATCATACCCTCTTATTTACAATAATACCCAACCTAGTTTTCATACCACCAATGATTAGTTTGTCAATTATCTACTTCTAATTACAATACAGTATAAGTCTACTATTACTGAAAAGTGATAATACTGTTAAGATTAATGTCTTGACAGTATTATCACTTTCTTTCTACCCTCTCAAACAAGAAGTTTACTTTTAAATGCAAAGCAAACAGTATATTATATAGTACCTAAATATATATATGTAATATTTGTAAACAAAAATTGAATTATATCTGGTTTGTAATTAACACAATTGTTTATGAATTTATGAAAAAACTGATTTTTTTTAGCTCTCGTGTAACAAAAATTAACAAGATGTCTGGTTACAATCGGAAAGTCCCGGGTTCAATTCCTATGGCAGGACAAATGTGTGAGTATTGTTTTCTTTCACCTGATTTCTTTGTTCCTCTAGCAAGAGACACCCAGGAGTTAGATAATTGTTGTGGGCAGCATCATGGGTAAGGTCAGTAGTTGGCCTAGCGGAACCTCTATAAGCCTGACAGCCTTCCTGTCCACGATACTGGGAAACCCTAAATTATTGTAAATTCCATGCTGTATGGCAAGGAATGAATGGATAAATAGTTGAAAAAGTTAACACTATATTTTTGTTTACTCTTATCAGACAGCTGTGAAACACTATACAGAATAATTTAAAAAAAACAATCTACCCCCTGGTAGGAGGCCTGGTCGATGACCGGGCCGCGAGGACGCTAAGCCCCGGAAACACCTCAAGGTAACCCCTTCTGTAAATCAACATCAAGGATGTTCAGTTGAGTTCATTTATGATACCCATCCTGGGGGTTAGTTGTGAAAAAAGGTTACATATTGAGCTTTGAAATTGAAACTCAAAATTCAGATTATGCCATTTCAAATTTAAATCCCTCCCTCCCAAGGAACAAATTAAAGATCAGTCTCGGCTTTGCCTTGAGGCAAAGCTCAATGCCTTAAACCATACTGATACTCTGCCAACAAAGATTTCCCTCCATCAAATCATCACGTATGAGACCTTGACTAAACGGTTAACTATTAAATAAATTTAGGTTATCAAAGTGCAAGGATATGTAGTTTCAATGTTCTACAATAAATTGCAGATATTAAACAAAGTAAAAATATATTGTAGTATGATTGTGAACATCTGCTTCCTGTTTTGTTCATTTGCTTCCTCAGCCTTTTTTAAAGTTTTCAGACCATGAATACCTATTAAAAAATCCTATACAAAGATATATGGCTGCATTGCTCACCTGAAAAACCTGGAGAACATTTGCACACATAATCTTTTGAGTTTGGAGGAACAAAACAAATGCCATTCTGACAGTCATTCTGTTGACAGGGTGAAGTCTGAAGGAACACTGCCGGGCCGACTTCACAGAACTTCCCCGTGTAGTCATTAATGCACTTGCATGTGTATTCATTTTCTCCATCTACACATGATGCACCATTCTGTTGACATTAACCATTAAAATTTGTACAAAGCAACATCATAGTCAATATTTTATATTATTATAAATAATAAAATAGTCAATATTTTATATTATTATATTAAGGAATTATTACAAGAAGGAAGGCACCAAAGTGAGGAGATTATGTAGCATCTCTGCATTAAATAGCTGGCAACTTTATCCATCTAATTTGTTCAAAGTATAGCATATATTACACATGGAAATGAGAAAGAAACTATACAATACCTGACACAAATGGTTGGCACAGTCGTCAATGTTCACGGTACAGTTCTCGCCTGTATATCCCAGAGAGCACTGGCACTCATAGTGAGTTGAGTGATCGACACACGTGGCTCCATTTTTACAGGGATTAAATTCTTTGGTGCAGAAGGGGATCTTACGCTCACAGTAGTCACCTGAATGGATGTAAAGAGTACACATACAGGGTAAAGTACTACTGAATTTTCAGAAAAAAGTTCACTTAATTTATATAATGTTTACAAGTACACAAAATTACAAAAGTAAAAGAAATATTACACAAATAAATAAATACACACAGTGTATACAAATTCAATGCAATCTGGCCATGCAACATTATTCTACCCCAGTGAGTTATATACAAGTAATTTTCATCATATGCAACTGTTAGGGCATTTTCTGTTTAGTTTAGGATGTCATTCATCTTAGAATTGTGTATGATATATTTCTTATGTGCTAATTTTCTCATTTCTAAAGTGAGAAATGATACTATTCAACGAGACTGACGTCACTTCCATCCTTGTATTAGGCGATGTGTGTAAGCCCAAGCAGATAGGTGACATTCAAGGCATGCAATGATTGGTTAAAAGGTAAGATATCAGCCAATAAGAGAGGAGCTCCATTATGTAATCAATTAATCCATGAATCCAAACTTGAGTTCAGAATTGAAGAACATAAGAAAGCATGTAGAATTATGGCTGGTAACAGTGCTGTAGCAAACCATAGTTGGGAAAAGGATCACAATATTGATTTTTTGAAATGTGAAATAATCTATAAAAGTAATAATATTAGCACTAGAAGGGTAGTGGAAGGGGTTCTAATAAATAGTACTCTGAATACTTTCGCTGGCAACAAAAGCTTCACTTCAGAGGATAACTTTACTAGGAAAATGATTCTGAGTGAATTAAAATTAGATCTCAATAAATGGATGAATGAAAACAGTCCCATTAGCTGTGTTCCTTGGGGTATTGAGAGGGTTACGAGGTATAGCATCCAGATAAACACCTCTATTAATAACAACCCCAGTTCCCAGAACAGCAGGATTATGGAAAGGACACACGACCACAATTCTGTAGAAGACATTGCCGCAGGTACATCAGCAGTCGGGAACAGAGGTGACATGGTCAGGAGGTCAAAAAGGGTAAGAGGATTGGACCCATGATAGCAACCTCATTAGACATTGAGATGTAAGTCTCATCCTAATCACACACTCAGACCTTGACAAAGCACTCAGGAGAATGCAAAAGACTTGGTGTAAATTCCTTACACAAATTTCACCAATACACATGTGGGTTTTATCCTATCTTATTTGATACTAATATTTATGAAATAGTGCTCCACATTTTCTTCATATTGCCCTTAATTTGATTGAATTTATTCTCATAGTAGTTTATTTTGGCTCTCTAATTATTTTCAACAGCACTTATGAGTACCTCCTTGAAACTTCTTTGGAGATGACCCCTAACCTATACTACTTTTCATAATCATGGTTTTTTGTTGATAGATTTAAGTATACCCTTAGTAAGCCATGGATTGTTTAACCTTTTAGTTGTGACTTGTTTCGTTAGCATTAGACAGTGGGTATTTTAGAGGCTCAGAGCTTTGTGATGAAGTGTTTGCACTGCTAGGTTGATGTGTATATGTATATATACACAGGCTGCCTGTCCACATAAAATTAATTAACACTTTCGCCCACCGATGACGAAGTATGGAGTCAAAAAGTGATACTTTCCAAGCAACATGTATGTGGCTATTTCTAAAGCAAATGGTAATAACCATAGTTAGTTTAAGAAATTTATTTTAATATTTTCTTCAATTCTTTGTAATGGTTTAAAGTTTTTTTTATCACATTCTTATATACAGTATATATATAGTGGTAGTCACTTGTCTATCGATGGACACTAAACTTTATCCAGCTTTATCATTACTGATTTTGGAAAGCTTGCACTGCTTTATATTCAAAACATAAGTCGGTGGTATCACTGTCAATTCTCTAAACATTCATGCTTGTTGGGACATCATATCCATGCATGTGTATACCTGGAGCATACCTGAAAAGGGTTCTGAGAGTTCTTCTACTCCCCGAGACCAGCCTGAGGCCAGGCTCGACTTATGTGTGTACAGGTAATTACATGAGTGTAGTTGCAGGATTAGAGCTACGTTCGTAGTGTTCCGTCTTCCCAGTATGTACTCTTTGTCATATGATGCTTTGAAACTACTGATAATTCAGGCATCCATCACCTTCTCACTAAACTTGTTCCAACCATCTACTACTGTTTGCAAAAGAGAACTTCTTAATATTTTTTCGGTAATGTTGCTTAGCTTGTTCTTGAAGTTGCAGGTTTCAAGAATTTCTTTGTCAATTTTGTCATTTCCTGTTACTATTTTGTACGTAGTGATCATAGTGCATCTTTTTCTTCTATCTTCTAGCTTTGGGATACTTAACACCATTTGCCTGTCCTCGTAGCTCTTGCTTTTCAGTTCCGGAAGTCATTTAGTAGCATGTCTTTGTACCTTTTCAAATTTGTTGATGTCTTTGTACCTTTTCAAATTTGTTGATGGGCTTCGTGAGATATGGGCACCACACAACTACTGCTTATTCCAATATTGGTCTAACAAAAGTCATGAACAATTTCTTTAATATTTCACCATCTATGTATTTAAAACAATTCTGAAGTCAGAAGGAACCTCGAACATTGTTCTGTATGTGTGGTCCTCCTGTGACAGTCTACTATCCAGAACTATCCCTAGATCTTTTTCTTTATCAGTTCTTTAAAGCCTTTTCACATAATTTATTGGTTGTGTGGTGGCCTATTTTCTCTTATTCCACATTTCATAACATGGCATCTATTCACATTGAATTCCATCTGCCAAGTGTTGTTCCATACACTTATTTTGTGTGGGTAATCTTGAAGGGCACGACATTTGTAATCAGCAAATACGTTCGTATAATTCTGTGTTCCTCCTGGTAGATCACTTATACTGTATAGACAAATAGACGATGAACATTACTGGTGCAAGAACTAAACCCTTGTGGATCTCTGCTAGTAACAATTCTCCAGTCTGATACATTGCCATGCATTACCACTCTTCATCTTTCTGTCAAAAGATTGTTCAGCCATGTCAGCAGTCTGCATGTCACCCCTCCAGTATGCTCCAGTTACCATAACAATCTTTTGTTTGGGACTCATAAACTCTTTTCTAGGTCTAGATAAACAGAGTGAACCCAACCATCTCTTAACTGTAAAATCTCTGTGGCTCACATAGAACTAAGTAAATCTGATTTTGATTTGATTTGATTTGGTTTTTGATTGAATTGTTACACAGGCACCTCCTCTTCAAAAGCCATACTGTCTGTTATTATATAATTTTACCTCCAGGCTTTCTATTGTTTGGTTTAAGCAATTTTTTCTAGTATTTTGACTGCAACACTTGTCAATGTTATGAATTTATAATTTATAGGGTCTTCTCTGCTACAATTTTTATAGATTGGAACTATGTTTGTTTTTTCAATATATATTTGCTAAAATTCCTACACACAAAGATGTCTGAAATATCAATTGAAATGGAATTCTCAGCTCAGGTGCACATTCTCTCAGAATCCAAGGTGAAACTCAATCTGGTCCAACTGCATTATTTCTTTTCTTTAGTAATTTTTCCACTTTATTTTGAGACAACTCCATAGTCTTCTCTGAAATTTACATTGTATTTGGTTTTCTGAAAATCAAATTTTTCTCAAATATACAGTGGTACCTCAGCTTACAAATTTAATCCATTCCCAGAGAAGGTTCGTAACCTGAAAATTTGTAAACCGAAGTGAATTTTTCCATAAGAAATAATGTAAATTGAATTAATCCGTTCCACACTCCCAAAAATATTAACTTCAAAGTAAATTTTATACCTAATTCACCCAAATCTTTAGTACTAACGTATGTACAAGTTATTGCTTACCTTTATTGATGACTCTTGTTGGCATATGGAAAACGTGAGGATGGGAAAACGTGGGAGCCGGTCGGCCGAGCGGACAGCACACTGGACTTGTGATCCTGTGGTCCTGGGTTTAATCCCAGGCGCCGGCGAGAAACAATGGGCAGAGTTTCTTTCACCCCTATGCCCCTGTTACCTAGCAGTAAAATAGGTACCTGGGTGTTAGTCAGCTGTCACAGGCTGCTTCCTGGAGGTGGAGGCCTGGTCGAGGACCGGGCCGCGGGGACACTAAAGCCCCGAAATCATCTCAAGATAACCACAAGATAAGAAGATGGGGAGGATGAGAGGTGTTTGTGTTTGGAAGGGGAGTCCCTTTCCATTATAACATCAGGCAGTGATTACTTCTCTGGGGTACTTTCTCTGGTATGTTTTTCAGGCTTACCAATAGGTTGCTGAAACCTATTGAAACCTTTTTTGTTTTTCTCACTAAAAATCTATCCATAGTGGCTTGTTTTCCCTACATTGTAACACTTGTCTGTAGTGAGGCATCACAGTGTCATTAAAAAGGTTAGGGCCATGGCCTACCACAGCTTGCTCAGGGCATGGCCTTTCAACAAATGGTTGCATTTCTTCCCATAGTCTACATCACTTCTTAATTGTTGAGGAAGGGATATTATGTACTGCCTCCTCCTCTGAAGACATTTCCTCAGCTGCCTCTTGTTGCTGCTCATTGTGAAGGGCTATGAGTTATTTGGTGGTCAGTTCTTCGCTGTGTTTCTCCACCATCTCACAGCACACAGCACTCAACACTATGAATGCCACTTCTTTTTCTAAATTTCTCAAACCATCCCCTGCTCGCCTTAAACTCTTTTGTATCTGCATCACTCATTCCAGGGGTTTTCTTTAACAGGTCTTCATGCAATTGCCTTGCATTCTCACAAATGATGATCTCTGAAAATGCTATCACCTCCTAACTCCTTGTTGTGTACTCAAATTAATAACAACTTTTCAACATCCTCAAGTGTTTGTGTTCTTTGTTTCCTGAAATTCTTTACAAAGAATTTTAGTGCGATTGTCACTAGGCGGGAGGCACTGGTAAACTGAGGCGCGGTTGCTGTGCCACCATTTCCTTTTTATTTTCTGTGAATCTGTTCCCCATTTTCAATCTCTAGAATTTATCCTTTATATGCAGCTTGCTTTTAAAGTAAATGGTATGACACCTTAGCGACGATTTTTTATTTCAGAAAATATCATCGTTCAGCATTTTAAGAGTGGATTTTGCATTGGGGTTGAATCTGGAAAATAACGTCGCTAAAGTGTCAGCATTTTAAGAGTGGATTTTGCGTTGGGGTCAGACCTTGAAAACATTGTCGCTAAGTTGTCAACATTTTAAGAGTGGATTTTGTGTCAGGGATAAACCAACAATAAATCATCGCTTTGGTGTCATCAATTTAAGAATGGAATTAAGGTCAGAGGTGGTCCATCTTTGGGAGATATGTTAATTAGGAGTATGTGATGTGAATACAGTATCAGTTCTTGAACCCGCCTCTAGATGTTTATATTTGTAGGTTCTTTACAATTATCCCAATTTTCCTGAAATTTAAAAACCGCTGTTCTTCAGACATAATAAACGAGGTAAAGTTAGTTACCGAGTTTCAGCTTAACGAATTTTAGAAAAGGTGGTGTGTGTGTGTGTGTGTGTGAGTGTGTGTGTGTGTGTGTGTGTGTGTGTGTGTGTGTGTGTGTGTGTGTGTGTGGGTATGTGCGCTTGAAAATATTTGTTTAGTAATTAGTAAAGTTATGAAGAATAATTAAAATTTACCTGTGTAACCAGGGTGGCACTGACACCTGTACTCCTCCACAAGGTCAAGACATGTAGAATTGTTCTCACACTTGTTTCCAGCACAGTCATCTATATTGACCTCACATCGGTCACCCTCAAATCCAGGAGGGCAGTGGCAGCTATATGAAACAAAAGCAGTTGTTAAGACGTAATACGACAAATAAATATTGGGTACTGAGTAATATGAAGAACTCTTTTTCTAAGGCCCCAGCACCAAACTTGCTGGTTGCTCAGTAAGCTCTTGCAGTGGTTTTAACCATCCAGAGGTTGAAAGGCCTTAAGCCCAACACCAAATTAAACCAAGAGTCAGAGCAGAAAGTCAAACAATGCCATTATGTGTAAGATCATGCTCAGTATGTGTAATTACCTAAGTGTAGTTACAGGATGAGAGCTACGCTCGTGGTGTCCCGTCTTCCCAGCACTCTTTGTCATATAACGCATTGAAATTACTGATGGTTTTGTCCTCCACCACCTTCTCACCTAACTTGTTCCAACCGTCTACCACTCTGTTTACAAAAGTGAATTTTCTTATATTTCTCCGGCAGCTTTGTTTCATTAGTTGAAATCTATGACCTCTTGTTCTTGAAGTTCCAGGTCTCAGGAATGCTTCCCTATCAATTTTATCGATTCCTGTTATTATTTTGTACACAGTGATCATATATTATCCTTCCATCATCAGCAAACATGTTCATATAATTCTGTATTCCAACTGGTAGATCATTTATGTAAACAATGAACATCACCGGTGCAAGAACTGAACCCTGTGGTACTCCACTTTTGACATTTCTCCAGTCCGATACATTGCCTCTGATTACTGCCCTCATTTTTCAATCAGTCAGAAAATTTTTCATCCATGTTAGGAGCTCACCTGTCACCCCTCCAATATTTTCCAGTTTCCAGAACAACCTCTTATGTGGAACTCTGTCAAAAGCCGTTTTTAGGTCCAGATAGATGTAGTCAACCCAATCATCTCTTTCCTGTAACATCTCTGTGGCTCTATCATAGAAACTAAGTAAATTCGATACACAGAATCTTTCAGATCAAAAACCATACTGTTTGTCTGATATTATATTATTTCTCTACAGGTGTTCTACCCATTTAGTTTTTATTATTTTTTCCAATATTTTGACTACAGAGCACCACTTGGTTCCCGAACTTTAGTTATCCGAAACTTCCAGTTTCCCGATTGGGGTTGGGGAGTCAGGCTACACGAACTAAGTTCGGGTAGGAAGTAGTCCACCAAGCTTCTCGCCAGCCGATGTTGGGGTTACCCTACACGAACCAAGTTCGGGTGAGGAAGCGGTCTGCCAAGCGTAACACTGGCCCGTGGTGGTGGGTGGGTGGGTGGCAGATGGTTTAGTTTGCCCACTGACCGTGTCGGGCGCCACCACTCTGGTGCCTCCTACCCTGTGATGTCACAGATTCACGGCCTATTGTTCCCATTGTTTGAATTTGTCACAAGACTGGAGTGTTCATTCCGTGACTTTGTTTTACATATCAGCACAATCAAGGAACATCCGTGCACCATGTCGACTCCAAATGCACGCATTGTGTCAGTGAAAGCATCTACAAGTGGGTTACGTAAAGGAAAGAGGTCAGTGATGACATTTGAGAAGAAAGTTGAAATAATTAAGATGGAGAGCGGTGTCCCGAGAAGTGTCGTGTGCGCTGAATATGGCATTAATAAAAGTACTGTTTTTGATCTTCTTAAGGCTAAACCTATCATTTTTTACTATTTCTCTAGAAGTGAAAGTGATAAGGCAATACGAAATAGAAAGGTAGTCAGTAAAGCAAAGGTGGAGAATGTTGATAATGCAGTGTGGGAGTGGTACAAATAGAGACGTGAGGTGACGAAGAAGCCAGTGGCAGGCTGGCTGCTCGTGGAAAAGGCGAGTGAATTTCACCAAGCAATGAAAATTACCCAAAAATTACAGCGAGTATGAAACTAAGGACATGATGAGTCAGTACAATTTGTATATGAAGTTTTTAAATACAAGAGCCAAGGGAATGAAACAAATGTCAATTAAAGAGTCTTTTGCAATGGCTTCCAAGAAAGCTCGCATTGCATCACCTGCACCTGACTCATCGCATGTTGACCCAGTCAACCCAACAACTTCAGTCAACCCCAACAACTTCAGTCAACCCAACAACTTCAACATCCACCATCACCTCTTCCATGTAAATAACTATGTTTCATCAACATCGATCATCAACATAAGCGGATCAGGACTTCAATTATTGGTGAGTACAAACAAAATACGGTCGCATTTACGCTATGAACCTGTCGATTTTTCCCCTAGAGTTTTTTCATAAATTTTTCTATTTTTTTTTTCTCCATTTCTCGCATACGAACTAACATGTTAACCGATGGGTCTCGTCCCCAATGGATTCGGAAACCAAGTGGTGCTCTGTATTACACTTGTCAATGATACAGGTCTATAATTGAGGGGGGTCTTCCCTGCTGCCACTTTTGTAGATTGGAACTATGTTAGTATGTGTGTGTGTGTGATACTGACCAGAAGGTCAAATTTGTGAGCAACTTTAGCCAAAGGCAAAGAATAACTTTATTTTAATGACAGCTTTAATTTCTGATAAGCTCTGTCATTCAAAGAAAAGCTTGTATATATTCATGATAATCAGGTTACATAAGTAGCTGACATAGCATTTACAAAATTCTATAAAATCAAAGCACAAACAGTATATTGCTTTGCCATTATACAGGAAAAAATTTTCTTGTGATAAATTGTGATATCTTGTGATAAATTGTGATATAAAATTTCTTGTGATAAACTGATCTCAAGATAACTTAAAAGAAATACAAGACATTCAACATTCTTCTCACAAGAGAGCCTACCTGAATCGGCCAGCTTCAAGAATCTTGCAGGTACCCAGATTCCTGCAAGGATTGCCATAACAAGCATCTATCTTATACTGGCAGTTTGGCCCATAGAAAGCTGGAGCACAATTGCATTCATAGCTGCGGTTGGCAAGGGGGCGACAAGTAGCACCATTCTCACAAGGATGCGTATAGCACAGGTCACACTTGGCAAGTACCTGAAGAAAAAGCCTGGAACTTAAGGGAAATTTCAAATAAAACATTATTCAAGTGTTCTTAGAACTGTTAAAAAATACAGTTACCAAACACAATGTGCCACATTTATTCAAATAAATTTAACAGTGAAAAATACATCTTATATAGTACTTTACTTATTAAATGACTCTTTGACTAACCTCATCAGGGACCTTTGGAACACACTTAAAGGACTGTGTTGGAGTAGTAAGTACAAGTTTATCCCTCATAGATGGAGGCTCAGCACACCGCGCAATTCCAGGTTCCACAAAATCACCTTTTACCCAGTCCGAAAACCATGCCAAAGAGCAATCACAATAAAGTGGATTTGCTCCCATTGCTCTATAATGAAGAATGAGTGCATTAGTGAAACTCAGTTTAAGGTTCTCTTTCGAGTTGTGACAGATTGTACTGCAATGAACTGATGGAATTTTGCATCACAAATACATCAAAAAATGATAAAAGAACACTTACATATGTGTAATGAAGACAAGATCACGAAATGCACCATCAGGGATCATTGAAATATCATTCCCATGAAGAGATCTGAAATCAAAGAAGAAGATAGTTGCAGGCAATGAGTCACAATAACATGGCTAAAGTATGTTGACCAGACCACACACTAGAAGGTGAAGGGACGACAACGTTTCGGTCCGTCCTGGACCATTCTCAAGTCGATTCTCACAATCGACTTGAGAATGGTCCAGGACGGACCAAAACGTCGTCGTCCCTTCATCTTCTAGTGTGTGGTCTGGTCAACAAGTAGATAGTTTATTGTACAGTAAAAAAAATCTAACTAAATCCTAGGAATAATCAATCATATCTTTGACTTTGAGGACAAGAAGGTCATTATTCAACTGTATGCTTGGTATGCTATACAGTATTCAACTCTGGTGCTTGGATTAGTGTATTCTAGCATAGAAACTTCATCTTCAGAAAGACATACCTGGTTTGGAGAAAGTTGGAAGAGGAAAGTTGTTGCCTGGTGCCAAACACCAGACAACAAAAATCATTCCAGAAATAAGTCAGCTCTCATACTCAGAATGGTTGAGGGCCACAGGGTTAACAACACTGTAAACCAGACATGACTGGGCAGATCTCAATGAAACTTAAAATACTGAACAGTTTGGAGAATGTTGATCCAGACAAGTTCTTCAAAAGGTCAGATGTAACACGAACAAGAATCAATGGTTTCTAGCTCAACAAGGCACAATGCAGGACTGAAAACAGGAGATGCTTTTTCGCCTACAGAGTTATAAACCCATGGAATGGCTAATCCACTGAAACTGTAAATGCCAAAAAACTGTTGAAGTTTAAAATCCAGCTTGAAAAACTTAACAGTATAAATGGGGGGCATCTGACAAGCCGCCAGCTTCCTGTCCTCACCAAGGACATTAGAGTAAATTCCTCAGTAAAGAGGAACTTTTAATAATAATTTATATACTAATTTTATTAGAGTAAAAATGACCCTCAGGTAAATTCAGGAAAATTGATAATTATTATTATTACTACCCTATTCCTCACTTTCATGGGATGGGAAGTCACCAGCCCAGAGAGAAAAATGAACACCATAGTGAAAAATAGTTAAAGATATTATAAAAGAAAATTTAATGGATGAACAAACACCTCCACACACCAGTTACCCACAGTAGAATATAAATGAAATAAAACTAATTTTTTAAATTATAATCTTCATTATCCATTCTTAAAATACTTATACTGTACTGTATATGTTTCACAATCAAATAATGACTGATGATTGTTTTTTCACGATCATTATAGACATAGACTAATCCTGCATACACTAATGAATACAACCATCGTCTATGAGGTTTCATAACAGTTTATTAAGTCATCCTGTGAGTTACTTTAGTGGGCTCCGTTGGTTGAAAGCGACTGACATTACATACTGTTTATTATGCAACGTCGTTTACTTTCAACGAATAGTACCCACAAGGACCTGTTTCTTTTCCAAACGAAATCTGGCATAACTTACAACTAATGGAGATTGGTGTGCAAGTTATTTAATAAGGAAACACAATATGCACCATATACAAAATATAGTGCAGTAATATCTTAGAAGCATATTTATTTTCTTGTTACTTAATCCTATACTGTATGTCTATGCATCACTAACCAAATCATAGATCATGAAATAAGCACTTGATTTAATGCAATTTACCATTTAAGTTAAATATGATTACTTAATGTGTGAAGATTCTTTGTATTAAGAGAATTAAACCATAATGCTGTATGATATACTCTTTATGTGATGCACATTTAAACAACACAATAGTGACATAATGTGGTTTTCTTTTTGTGACTCAAGCTGTAACAGTTTACTCACTTAGCTGTCACAACTAATAAAAATGACAAGGTGGGTAACAAGAACCTTTCAAACAAGAGATGCCAGACCAATGATGGTACTTTTTAAGGCACTAGTACTCTCTAGGGTGGAATATTGTTGCACATTAACAGCCCCAATCAAAGTTGGAGAAATTGCTAACCTGGAGAACCTTAAAAGATCTTTTACTGCCCAAATCCACTCAATGAAACACCTAAATTATTAGGACTGCTTAAAATTTGTAAATCAGTATTCTCTAGAGTACAGGTGGGATAGATGAGTAATAATTTGCATTGGAAAATATTAGAGATATTAGAGACTGGTTCCAAATCTGCACATATGATAAAGAATCATAACACATCTAAACATCCACAGGGATGTTAGAAAGAACTTTTTTAGTGTCAAAGAGGTTGACAAGTGGAATGCATTAGGAAGAGATGTGGTGGAGGCTGACTCCATACACAGTTTCAAGTGTAGATATGACAGAGCCCAATAGGCTCAGGAATCTGTACGTCGGTTGATTGACGGTTGAGAGCTGGGACCTTAGAGCTGAAGCTCAACCACCACAAACAATTGAGTACCACACAAAAATAACACTTTATGAGACCAGGAGGCATGGTAGGAAGTGCAGAATAGCCCTATTGAAAAGCAGGGGTATAATAGGTACATTGACAAAGAATTCTATGTACATCATGGGCCTAAGAATTTTCAACACACTCTCTCTCTAAATATAAGAAGCATAACTAGCCAACCTGTTCCAGTGTTTAAAAGAGAACTTGATAAACACCTCCAAAGAATAAATCTAACAATCTGGTTGACCAGACCACCAACCAGGAGGCCTGGTCAGAGACTGGCCCGCGGGGACGTTGATCCCCAGAACTAACGGTAGGTAACTGCAAGGTAACGTGCCCACAATGGCTCTGAGTAATCCACTGATATGATTTACTCTGCAGCTGAGCTGTGCCTGCAGCAGCTTGTGTTGTTTTCACACTACTGTATTTGACTAAGTCATGGATATTACAATTAGATATGGATATTAGAATGATGAACACCAGTTCATCATTCTATCTTAGGAGTAGCAGCCATAAAGCAGATAAAAAAATGAAGTGAGTGAAAAGAAAATGGGAAATAATGGTGTTGTGTGAATGAATTTACATTTCACACAGGAAAGATAAAGCTGGACATGGAGCTTCAGCACATGTTATAACTGCTAGCAATGCTTGTCTCATTATCACACTACCTGGTCAACCTTATCAAGAGAGCGACCAGGCAATATGATAAACTAAATAAAACTGAGTTAGTGCAAATGCACATAAATACATAATAATGTTAGTGAAAATAGCAAAACAAGAAGAGAATTTGCTAGAACCACAAGAGATGAAAAAATAACTTAGCAAAATATTAAAGTGGTGTCCACGTGCCTGTTTATGAAAAAGCAAAACAACTGCATGGTGATCTTAAAAAAAAAAAAAAAACGGGAACGAGTGCTGATAGTAAAGTGTTCAAAGCTAATCATGGCAATGGGAAGGGTACTCCCCTGCCAAACAATAACATCTCTCCTATTCCTCACCACCTTCGACATATGCCATCAACTATCCTAAGTGTAGGGTAAAGTGAGAATATATTTGCATTTATTTAATTTATTTATTGTGTTCATGTGTGCATGTTTTGTGGTCTGTGATCGGCACTCAAACGACCTTCTGGAAAGAATTAAGTCCGAGCACCGAGGTTCCACTGGACGAGGAATCCTTCACAAGCATGGGTTTAATTAAATTCTCTGCAATAAGTCATTAGAACAGTAACATACATATACATAAATATTCAGTACATGCATGTATGCTTACAGGTTATAAGAAAAATATGGTACTTACAATATGCGAAGTTTCCGCAACCCTGCCAACGAGTCCCTTTGCATGCACTGTAGTTTGTTGTAGCTTACAATGCTGTGGAAAATGAGAGAAATTAATTCCAAATTGCACAGTATGAAAAGAACTGTATTTAAGCATGAATGATTCACTTACATTAGAATTTACCCATGGAAGAAAATATTAATTCATCATACAGCAAACTTAAGCCACCATACACTTACGAGTCTAAAAAAAAATCAAGTGGCAAGTCAGAAAAATTGTGATGTGCATATACTCACAGTGTGGAGAGCTGATGAAGGCTGGCAAATGTGTTATTTTGTAGTACAGCGATCTGGTTGTTGCTCAAGTCTCTGTCAAGCAACAGAGTGTAGGTTTAAAAAGCTATTATGACAAACTACATCAGTTCTTGCAACAATTAATGCATATTTTTGTTACGTAATACTTTTAAGTACTGTCCTGTGTAATGTTTTGAGTGATAAGTATTATTTATCCTTGTTTATGTTTGACCCACTGTTGTGCTATTTGGCAACACCCCGGCTGCCTTTCTCAAACTTGTTACCCCCTTCATTGCTCCTTGGTACAGTTTCATGTTTATTCCTTTATACTTTTTCGCTTGTAATGTCTTTTCTTGAGGGCAATCCTTATTATTTTCATATTACTGTATTTCTCAACAAGGGCAAATAGCAACTACAGTACTGTACTTCACTCCTGTTGCAGTCACCCCAGGACATTATGTGGAATGACCTCTCCAATCACGTCAAAGACTGCCCCATCTCTCAACCAGTTTAAGAGAAAAAGTAAGTACAGTACTATCTCTAATGCCTAAAGCCAATAATAGTGGCTTTAGGCATTGTATGTACTAGCTCTACCTTTAAGTCAACCAATCTTTGTAAAAATTCCTTGTATGTATGTATGTACCTTACCTAAATAAACATTTATTTATTTATTTTATTTTATACCTAATCAACTCCATGTAACCTACTTTACCTCCTAAATGCCAACCTATGTCTTGTTATTATCAAACATTAGTGATAAATGATTAATGACTAACTTGTAAAACTGCTAATATCAGCCATGTAAACTTAAGAAAATTGTAGTCTGCTCTGTTTATTTATTCAAAATTACTATTTGCTCCTCTGTTGCAATTGATGCTATTAATTCAACATATAATTATTGTCATTTTTTCTTCAATTCATGCTTTTGATCTTGATTAGTCTGAGGTCTCAGTTTTTAGGTTTCCCACATCTTACTCAAAACGCTGTATGTATTAGTGGCTTTAAACATAGTACAGTATATACTAGCCCTATCTAGAAATCCAACATTGTGCTTGAAAGTCAATATGTATGTATGTATGTATGTATGTATGTATGTATGTATGTATGTATGTATGTATGTATGTATGTATGTATGTATGTATGTATGTATGTACAGTACTTTTACTTAAATAAACTATTTATTTATTTATTTATTTATTTATTTATTTATTAAAGTCTTAGACACTGTTCAATTTCAAAATTCAGCTCAACAAAATCATTAGGATAAATGGGATCCTTTGACAAGCCACCGGCTTCCTTTCCTTGACGAGGCCACTAGAAATATAGTGGACCTCAGGTAAAAGACATATTGGTTCCCATAGGTGGGGGTAGCAATCTGGTTAAGCTTATAGAGATCCATTTATGCTATTATAGTGATCCATATATAGCTCATTAGCGATACCCCCCTTTAGGCCTTTAGAGGAGGGGGGATATTGATATCAAGCGGGAGTGCTAATTGCATGAACTGTTGCTTGTTTGGTTTCTTTCTAGGGGAAATATTTTGGTATTTTAGGACATAGATTGCACAGATTAACCAGACAGTCGTCTGTTTTGATTAGCCTACCTTTCTGGGTCCTTTCCTGGTTGATGGCAATTATGACATACAGTACTTAAAATGTAAAGTGCTCATATAGTGCTCATACAGAACCTGGCTCCCTGCATCTCTCTGAGGGGGGGGGGGGGAGGGCAGGTTCTGGCTCGTGGTCCCCGGTAGGCAAAGAACTTCTGTGACTGATGACCCCAAACTAATAAAGCACTATATCAGTTTGGATAGCATCAGGGAGCCGACGAGGCTCCGCACAGAAAAGCAAACCAAACTCTAGAAATAATCAAACATACCCCTTGATTTTAAGGGAAAAGGCAGAAGTGATTCAGTTGTATAAATCTCAAGTGTTCCCCTCACTTGGATTATTGTATCGAAGCATGGAGACTTCATCTTCAGAAGGGCTTAGTTGCTATCGGGAAAGTACAACACCAGGCAACAAAAATAATTTCAGAACTAAGTCATCTCTCTTACCAGGAATGGTTGAGAGCTTCAGGGCTAACAACACTGCTAACCAGACAAGACAGGGTGGATCTCATCCAAAGTTTTAAAATAATGAACAATTTGGAGGATGTTGATCCAGACAATTTCTTTAAGGTCAGATGTGACATAGACAGTGAGCAATGATTTCAAGCTCAACAAGCCACAATGCAGGACTGAAAACTTTTTCATCCACAAGGTTATAACCCAATGAACTGCCTACCTGCAGAAGCCGTAAATGCTGAAACTGTTACATTTTAAAATCAAGCTGGAAAAAATCATCAGGGCAAATGGGAGGGGGGACCTTTGACAAGCTGCCACCTTCCTGTCCTCGTGAAGGTTACTAGAGTATTAGTGGCCCTCAGGTAAATTCAGGTAAATTAAAAACCTCATTTTAGACTTAATAGGAGTCACAATAGGAGCTGAAACTAAGGTGGGGGAATTTGGGTGTGGGGTGGTGGTGACTATTTTGCTTATGAATCACCTACTATTAATGTGGCATTTAGGAAAGTTGAGTGAGATTAGCCCCAAGCATCTGGTCTCCAGCCTTGGACAGACAGACAGAGGGGCAAATAGACAGTCTCTTTTATGGATATACAATTTACCTGAAGGTCACTTCTTTCAAGTGACCTTGACGAGGATAGGAAGCCAGCGGCTTGTCAAAAGTCCTCCTCATTTGTCCTGATGATTCTGTCCAGCTCGATTTTGAAATATGGCAACATTTTGGTATTTACAGCTTTGGCAGGTAAGTGGTTTCATGGGTTTTATAACTCCATAGGTGAAATGGCATTTCTTTTTTTCCATCCTGCATTGTGGCTTGTTGAACTTAAACCATTGCTCCTTGTTCATGTTACATCTTACCTTTTGATTAAGTGGTCTGGAACAATATCCTCCAAATTGTTCATTATTTTAAAAGTTTCAATGAGGTCAGCCCTGTCATGTCTGGTTTTCAGTGTTAGCCCTGTGGCCCTCAACTGTTCCTGGTACGAGAGTCAACTTACTGGTAGTTCAGCAGTTATTTTAGTTGCGTGTCATTGAACCTTCGCCAATATAGATATGTCTTTCTGAAAATAAGGTCTTCATGCTTGGATACAATAATTCAGGTGGGGGCACTCCTGAAATTTATACAACTGTAAAACTACCTTCTTTTCCTTGAAGTCAAAATTTCATTTGAATATTCCTAGAATTTGGCTTGCTTTTTTATTTTTACTACAGCTCCCACTTGTTGTGCAACTTTCAGTGATTGGTGGATTCTGATACCTAGGTCCTTTTCTTCCTAAATCGCTGTTAACAGATGTTACTGATTTGGTAGTCGAGTTGTGCATTGTTATGCCCCTCATGCAAGGTCTTGTATTTTTCAACATAAAAAAGTATTTGTCAGTATTTAATAATTTGTAGAGTTCATACAGATCTGTTAGCAAGGTGTCAATATCAATGTAACTTCCTACTTTACCATAAATTTCAGTGCATCTTTAAAAGACGACCCTTTGCTTTCTTAAAAGTTAGAAGATATACTGTCACATTAAGCATAATAAATCTATAAAACTCTGCTTGCCGAAACTGTAAAAGCCAAGAAAATGCCACAGTTTAAAACTTGTCTGGAGAAATGTGGGATTGAGGGGGAGCTTTCATAAATCTGCAGCCTCTTATCTCCACTGTAGTCACAGGAAGTAGTGGCTGAGAGGTAAACTAGTCACAGGAAGTGATGGCTGAGAGGTAAACTAGCCACAAGAAGTAGTGGCTGAGAGGTAAACTAGCCACAAGAAGTAGTGGCTGAGAGGTAAACTAGCCACAAGAAGTAGTGGCTGAGAGGTAAACTAGCCACAAGAAGTAGTGGCTGAGAGGTAAACTACAGTCACAGTAGTGGCTGAGAGGTAAACTAGTCACAGTAGTGGCTGAGAGGTAAACTAGTCACAAGAAGTAGTGGTTGAGAGGTAAACTAACCACAAGAAGTAGTGGCTGAGAGGTAAACTACAGTCACATAAAGTAGTGGCTGAGAGGTAAACTAGTCACAAGAAGTAGTGGCTGAGAGGTAAACTACAGTCACAGTAGTGGCTGAGAGGTAAACTAGTCACAAGAAGTAGTGGCTGAGAGGTAAACTAGCCACAAGAAGTAGTGACTGAGAGGTAAACTACAGTCACATGAAGTAGTGGCTGAGAGGTAAACTAGCCACAAGAAGTAGTGGCTGAGAGGTAAACTACAGTCACAGTAGTGGCTGAGAGGTAAACAAGTCACAAGAAGTAGTGGCTGAGAGGTAAACTAGCCACAAGAAGTAGTGGCTGAGAGGTAAACTAGCCACAAGAAGTAGTGGCTGAGAGGTAAACTAGCCACAAGAAGTAGTGGCTGAGAGGTAAACTAGTCACAAGAAGTAGTGACTGAGAGGTAAACTACAGTCACATGAAGTAGTGGCTGAGAGGTAAACTAGTCACAAGAAGTAGTGACTGAGAGGTAAACTACAGTCACATGAAGTAGTGGCTGAGAGGTAAACTAGTCACAGGAAGTGGTGACTGAGAGGTAAACTACAGTCACAGTAGTGGCTGAGAGGTAAACTACAGTCACAGTAGTGGCTGAGAGGTAAACTACAGTCACAGGAAGTAGTGGCTGAGAGGTAAACTACAGTCACATGAAGTAGTGGCTGAGAGGTAAACTACAGTCACAGGAAGTAGTGGCTGAGAGGTAAACTACAATTACAAGAAGTAGTGACTGAGAGGTAAACTACAGTCACAGGAAGTAGTGGCTGAGAGGTAAACTACAGTCACAGGAAGTAGTGGCTGAGAGGTAAACTACAGTCACAAGACGTAGTGGCTGAGAGGTAAAATTCAGGCACATGTCTCACAATACAAACAATATTATCAATATTCCTAAAAACAAACATATCCCACCTTCTACCCCGCTCTACATATATACACACAACATTTGACCATATATAAGTGACCATATACCTAGTGTTACCCAATCTCCTAATTTTTATGTAATATCAAACAACCTTATCATTGTGTTCATTGCTGTCTTCTTTTATGTGCTAGCCATATGCTGTATTGTGACTACCAATTTTTGTCAACTACCATCCAAGCTGTCATTGCAATCAATCTTATATTGTTTCTGCTGTATTGTGCCTACCAATTTGTTGTCAACTACCATTTTAAGCTGTCATTGCAATCAATCATAGCTACCTATGTGCATTAATATACTGTACCTATAATTTTCTCTCATCTTCTTTTTTTTCATTCCATGTAATCTGTTATCATTTTTTTGTCTATAAATTTTGCAAGTATTTACCTCCTTAAAATTTTCTTAGATTAAGGACCTGCCCGAAACGCTGCGCGTGCTAGTGGCTTTACAAGACTGTAATTACCATATTTGTATCCTCACATTCCTTATGTACATTCTTGTATATGCATAAATAAATACATAAATAATAAAGGCAACAACAACAATAGTTGCCTTTGAGCTCTCTACTGCTTATTAATTACAGGAACCCAAGTTGTGTGATCGTACACAAATGTTGTCAGTTTCAAGTCTATACAATGAAGTGGTCTCGAGATGTTGAATATAAAACACAAAAGCAAGAATTAAAAAAAAAATGACCAAAGCAAAAGGCATCTCAAGAGTTTTTTCTAAAATGTACTGCAATAACTGACAATTAGATGTAACTTTAATAAACTATACACATAATAATAATAATAGTAATAATAATAATAATAATAATGATAAATAATAATTATTCATTGTGTCGGGGGACAGGCAGCCAGAGTGTGTTTTAAACATTAGGCTTATATCAAGTCCCCCCCCCCCCAAAATGCAAACCCACAACAAGCTAACTAACTCCTGGATACCCACTTGCTGCTAGGTGAACAGTAGCATTAGGTGATAGGGAATGTGCCCAACTATTTCTGTCATGTCCGGGATTCGAACCCGGAATTCTCAACTGTGAGTCGAGAATGAAGCCGACTGTACTACCAGGACCCTAAATATTACAATAACATTGTAAATATTGTATGCACATGCATATTGATGAATGCATGGCAGTAAATATGGATGGCCCTTCACATAAACCTGATGGCAATCATGGGGAATGATACTTCATTAAGATGAAACAAATTAGATTTAAAGCATGTATTTAACAAGAAATTAGAGAAGTCACTCTAAAAGGCTAACTACAAAGTACAAAATTTAAATACTTTTTTTTTTTTTTTTTTTTTTTTTTTTTTTTTTTTTTTTGAGATATATACAAGAGTTGTTACATTCTTGTACAGCCACTAGTACGCGTAGCGTTTCGGGCAAGTCCTTAATCCTATGGTCCCTGGAATACGATCCCCTGCCGCGAAGAATCGTTTTTTCATCCAAGTACACATTTTACTGTTGAGTTAAACAGAGGCTACAGTTAAGGAATTGCGCCCAGTAAATCCTCCCCGGCCAGGATACGAACCCATGACATAGCGCTCGCGGAACGCCAGGCGAGTGTCTTACCACTACACCACGGAGACTGTATACTGTATACGGAGACTGTATACGGAGACTTGACTCAACTTACAATCTAGTTAGGGCTGTCAAATGTGAAAGTCTGTCTGCATCCAACTCGGTAATTTCATTCACATCCAAGTATCTGAAAAGATGAGTAAAGATATATACATTATACAAATATTATAGTCATTAAAAATATCAGAAAAACATAATTTATCAAACCAATGGTATGTTCCATATGTCAAGTAAAGGTACTGAACATCCCTTGTAATTATTACCGTTTTCACAGAAATGAATGGCTTAACTTAAACAATATGTCATCTTACATGTTTTACTGTAAACTTTATTCGCATATCTTGTTCGATTCCCTAATACAACAGACAAAAGGTGCTAAAAATACAATAAACAAAAGCAGCTATGATTCATAATAGCTTTTTAGGCAAATAGGCAGTACGAGAAGCAAGAGAAACATACAGTTCAGTAGCATGAGATGGAATGCCCTTCGGAATCTGTCGTAGCCTTGCCCGAGAGCAACGAACAACAGTGCCCTCACATCTACACTCAGGAGGACAACGTTCCTCAACCCCAAAGCAGCCTGGTTCATCGCCTGAAAGAATGGAATTTCATAAATACTGTATTTTGATACTGGTCAGTGGCTTGTGGCAAGACAATTTATGCTGGATTGCATATAAAGACTCACTTGCCTGAAAAACAACTATCATAACTTATATAAACTTGTACAATAAGTTACATAGTAGTGAGCCAACAACCAATGTGCACCTTCCATCGATGATACATTTGACAGTACTGTACTGTATCTGAAGACTCCCAGAACAAACTGATACACCTTTCATAGATAACTTGACACATACGATGCCCCTTGAATTTAGCTGAATTTATTTGAGGGCCATTATCTCTCTAGTGATTATGTGTGTGTGATTGTTTGTGCATTAGCAGCTTTGCAAGAATGGTCCCACTTATCACTGATATATGTACTTTCACCAACAAATTGTGCCTTCTTGTGTATAATGATATATGATATACAGTTGACCAGACCACACACTAGAAATTGAAGGGACGACGACGTTTCGGTCCGTCCTGGACCATTCTCAAGTCGATTGTGAATGGTCGATGATCAAGTCGATTGAATGAATCGACAATGAATGATCAAGTCGATTCACAATCGACTTGAGAATGGTCCAGGACGGACCGAAACGTCGTCGTCCCTTCAATTTCTAGTGTGTGGTCTGGTCAACATACTTCAGCCACGTTATTGTGACTCATCGCCTGCATATGATATACAGTATTTATATTTGTACTGGGATCCTCTGCTTAATACTTATCATCTATAGTCAGTACACAGGAACCTTTATCTAACCTAGTTTAAGAATGCAATTATTACCTTCACATGCAAACTGTGAGCTTGGAACCTCGGTGATAAGTATATCTCGCAGGTGTGGTGGGGACTGGCACTTTGGTACGCCCGTGGTTGACCTCTGAGACCGCAACCACTCTGCCAGCCAGCCCATGTGACAATTACATCGAAGAGGGTTGCCCTCCAGATTTCTGATATAAGAAATAAATAATAGTCATCAACAGGTACTTAAGTAGTGCTTCAAACAAACAAAAATTTGAGAAGAAAATATTAAGCCAATTTTTATTTAAGCTACAGTAATTAAATTAACTAATAATTTAACATATTGTATTAATATTGAATGCCAAAAGATATCAATATTTACCAGTGGAGTTGGTGTTTAAACTGCATATATATATATAGTACTCACATCTCTGTAAGAGCAGGCAATTGACTGAAGGCTCCTGGTGAGATGCAAGTCACTTTATTGTCTGCTAGTGACCTGAAACACAAGATATTGCCACCATTAAGCGTTATGATACTGTAATATACAGTACAGTATAACAGATCAATAAGAAAGTAATTAGCAAGACTTCATTTCCAAGTTAATGATCACAAGCAACACTATCCAAGAACAACCAAAGGTGATACTTACAGTGCTCTTAGCTCTGGAAGTCCATCAAACATACGACTGTTGACCTCTGATAGATCGTTGTCTGACAGGTCTCTGAAACAAAGCATATATTTAATCTTCAACATAGGGGAGCCGGTCGGCCGAGCGGACAGCACGCTGGACTTGTGATCCTGTGGTCCTGGGTTCGATCCCAGGCGCCGGCGAGAAACATTGGGCAGAGTTTCTTTCACCCTATGCCCCTGTTACCTAGCAGTAAAATAGGTACCTGGGTGTTAGTCAGCTGTCACGGGCTGCTTCCTGGGGGTGGAGGCCTGGTCGAGGACCGGGCCGCGGGGACACTAAAAAGCCCCGAAATCATCTCAAGATAACCTCAAGATAGGAGCAACAAACCTACATATACATTTAACTGCTTCTACAAATATTTTTTTTTACCATATGAATACAGAATATACAAACAATTGGCCAAGCCAAACTATATATTTGTTTAATAAATTTATAGTATTGGGGGAAAGGCAGCCAGAATGTATTTATACCCGTTAGGCTTATATCAAGGTCCCTACCCCCAAGGTCGAATTATTGACCCCGCCCAGAATGCAACCCCACAACGAGCTGGCTAACTCCTGGGTACCAACTTACTGCTAGGTGAAGAGGGGCAATAGGTGATAGGAAATGCACCCAACCATTTCTGTCCTGCCTGGGATTCAAACCCGAAATTCACGATTGTGAGTCGAGAACGAGCCCGACTGTACTACCGGGACTCATATACAGTACATACTGTACTGTATATATATATGTCATTAATAAAGTTAAGTCATTAACATTATGCTACAAACATATAGAAAACTTGATCATTACCTGAGTTTACCTGGAGAGAATTTACATGTTTATACTGTATACTGAGTACAAGCATGAGTATATCATTTACAGATATGTAACTATGAATGCTTAAAAATAATCTTAACATAAATATAAATAAAGTAGTCAGTTATGTTTAGGATTTCATTATTACTTCATTAGTATATAGGATATTAACAAATAGATTTGAACAAATTATGTGTATGGAGCCAAAAAACCAGCGTTGAAGGTAATGAAGCGCCATTTTCTGGGTGATACCCAGAGGCTCCCTGGAGCTATCCACGCTGATATGGATATATTAGACCTTGGCATCAGTCTGTGTGAATGGAGTTCTAGGCTTACTGGGGACCACGAGCCAGAACCAGGGCCCCCTCATAGAGGCATGAGGAGCAATGGTTTATAGAAACTCCCATGTGGTTGGAAGCATTCTATGTCTTCTATTGACCGGGTCAGGCACTCAGAAAGGTAAGCGCCCCAAAACAAACTCCCATACTGGTTAAGAAATTGCTGCTGAAAACCGAACTTGTGGACAGAACTCCCCAAACGAAAACGAGCAAATGAGCATGACATCACTACGTCATCACACCGCTTGCCTGCACAGCTCCCCTCTCCCCGAATGGGGAAAAGGGGGAACCCCAGACCCCTCACATTGGCTACCCACACTCCAGTTCTGAGGATGGATGTCAAAAACACGCCAAAAAAATGCTGACCGGAGGGGAGGGAGAGAGGGATGCCTTGGAGTCTCCAGGTCTCACCCAGAAAATAGCGTTTCGTTATATTCAATGCTGGTTTTCTGGGGGGATGGGGGGAGGGGGGGAGTCCCTGTGGCTCCTAGGAGCTATTTACCCAAAGACAAAAGCAAAAGGGACTTACAGGAGGCGGTCGGCACTCACTCCTCAACCCGAAGTCGAAACAACTGGCTGCAACCGCAGACCCAAAGCGACACAGGAATGACTAGGTCCAGGAACATTGACCAAGTAGCATGCAGGCAGGACCCTGTTAGACCACCAAAAACCCTGTGCCTGAATGTCAGCATGTTACCAAAGACGGCAGCAAGTGAAGCAAACTTACGAACGTCGTGGGTACAGGGATAGACTGCAGGCTGGGTGGACCAGATAACCCTGCGGATGATCTGGGAGACCCAAACTCTGGAACAGGGAAGAAGGGAAACCGGATCAACCCAAAGCGCATCCCCCAGACACAGAAGCCATGGCATGAAGATAATGGCGGAGAGCCGCAAATGGACACAACACACGATGCACCCCCGGCCTAACCAACCAAGTATCAACAATCCAAGGACCCCTCCGGAAAGCAGCAGTCTCATTCTTCGTCAGAAAAGGAGATGGCTGTAACCAAACAAACCTACCACCAGGATCAAACGAGCAGAAACCTCTGTGCTGGAGGAGAGCATGAAGCTCCCCGACCTGACCCCCAGAGGCTAATGCCAACAGGAAAAGAGCCTTAGAGATACAATCCTGAACCGAAGGATTGTTTCCACTACAAACCGAGGAGAAGAAAGGATAGCACGGATCCAAACACCAAGACGGCTTAGGTGGCGCATGAGCAGGCCAGAGGTGAAACAAAGCACGAGAATGCTTGCAGAACAATGCCAATGTAGAATCAACCCCGAACACAAGCTGCAGCGGCTCCGCCTGCCACACGATAAGAAGTGACAGTATTAAGCATAAGATGATGGTCCTGAAACAACCATGAAAGAAAGGACAACACCACAGCTTCAGAAACCGAAGTAAACCTACAAAGGGACAAGAAAAACCAGAAGAACCGTCAGGAAACTTCATACTGACGCCGAGACGAAGCACGCAGGTGAGATACCTTCAAATAAACCACCTGCTCACCATACAAATGGTGATAGACTCGAATAAAAAAGACCAGACGTGAAGACGCAAGGAGAAGATCAAACCAGCCATGTAGTGGACCAGGCCGATCTCCTGAAAGAGGCGGAGTCGCGGGAAGACCCCAGGGTTCGGACATCAAGCAAGCAGTGCATTAAACCAAGGCTTTGCCGGCCACCAAGGGGCTATGAGGACTACTCTCCTTTGGTTAGTCTCTAAGGAGGTAAAGGTAAAACCCACTTTGACAAGTCCTGCCAAAAGGCATCAATCCCAACGGCCTTGAAGTCAGGGAAGAGTGCCACACAATACAGGAGAGGCCTCAATTACGCCAACGCAGTGATGTCCATATCCGGGGGACGGTACGTCCAGCAGAGCCAACTGTGAGTCGGCATCAACCGTCCATTCCGTGGATAGGGGAATGAACCATGACAGGCCGTCTGCCAGGACATTGGACACCCACCGAACGTTAACTGCCAGGAGAGCCAAACCCGGAGAATTCAGCAGACGAGTCACCCGAAGTGACTAGTCCCAAAGAGCCAAGGAGCACATCGAACCCCCCCTTGGTTCAGGCAATGAACCACAGGGAAGCAGTCCGAATGGAGCTTGATCATCGATCCGCGAGTGACCCAAACCCTTCGGAGCGACATCCACACTGCCGCAAATTTCTGCACCGTGCTGTGGGCTCAACAGAAGGACGTTGCAGATGGACCCCACCGCCCCTGGCCAGCCATAGAGCACTGATCACAAAGCTCCAGTCAAGAGACGACATGTCTGTGAACACATCGAGCGAGGGTTCGGGTAGGCGCCAAGGCACTGAACCCCAAAGAAGAAGCCAGCGGCACAACGACTGATGTAAAGCCCCCGGAGGCCGAACCCACCAATCGTGAGAGAGGCGGTAGGGATGTCCCCAAAGGAACAAGAACAGCCTATGAAGCCAAAATTGACCCGGCAAGTAGACCATCACAGCAAAGTTCAGGCTTCCGCACAAACCCTTGAGCATCTGCCGGGTGTCCCGGGAGCCCCTCAGAAGCAAGCGAAGGCGAGACTGCAGCCAAAGCAGAGAAACCAGAGGGAGAGACAAGGAGGCAGTCCTAGATTCCCACACAAGACCCAGCCAAGACCGAACCTGAGAGGGAACCAGATGGGACTTCCGCCAGTTCACCAGGAACCCAAACTATGCGAGCTGGGAAAGAACCAAACCCCTGGAAAGCAGACACACAGACTGGCTGGGAGCCCACACCAACCAGACATCGAGGTAGGCCAGGACTGGAGCCCTTAAAAGATGCAGAAGGGCCACCACGACCCTGATAAGATGTGTAAACACACGAGGTGCAAGGTTCAAGCAGAATATAAGGCAACAAAAGCGGTAAACCTGACGCCCCATAACAAAATCGAACCAGTCCCTGAACCCCGGATGAATTGGGACGTGCCAATAAGCGTCCTGGAGGTCCAGGGATACCGTCCAAGTGCATGGCTCCAAAAGAAGCTGACCTGAAACAGTAGTCATCCGAAAGGAGGGTCAATAGACCCAGGGATTCAGACAGGACAAGTCCAGAATGAACCTCAGGTCCGCACAGTCCCGTTTCGGGATTGGAAAAAGACGGGAAACCCATCTGAGGGACGTTGTCTTTTTAATCACGTCCAAATGCACCCACTCTAAGATGACCCGACAAAGCGCAGAAGAGGAGGCCTGCCCCTGCCAGCCCCGAACCCCCCAAAAGGGGGGGATTTGAGGCTTCACTTAATGCCACCGCAGGCCAACGGAAACGATCCGAAAAGCCCACAAATTGCAAGACCAGGCGTGAGTAAACAGCGCAAGCCTCCCCCCCCCCCATTGCCCCATTAATGGAGCAAACCGCGAAAAGGTCGATGCCCCTGCCGAGAACCCGATCAACGAGCAGAGCAAACACTGTGCTGACCAGATGACGGCGGAACCAAAGGTGGCGCTGGCTCCGAATTTGGCACTACCTGCCTAACCCAAAGGAAGAAACTCCGAGCCCTTGCACGACCCCTTCAGGAGGAATCTCCACGAGCTCCCCGGAGAACCAACAAATCAGACATCAGACAACATCTAGCAGAACGAGCTCCACATCCTCTGAAGCTGACTGCAGATACTGCCCAATCACAGACTCTGCAAACAGCAAAGAACAAAAAGGCGATGAAACCTACGAGCCAGGGCCCAGGCAGATTCCATGGAGGTAGCAAGTACCACCTACCGACACTCAAGATGGGAAGCATAAAACAGAAACACTGTATCCCGCAGGATCGGTGCGAACAGCTTCAGCAGGGCAGACGACGCACCCGCCGCCGAGACCAAGGCACCGGACCCAGGAACAGCCTCAAGTGCCTCCACATCCTCTGTAAGCCAAACTGAGGACAGCTCACTAGGGAAAAGGACCGCAAGACCGAAGCCAACTGGCCACTTGCAAATAAGTCCTCAGCAACCAACGCAGCCGATAGGGAGGAAACCTGCACATGAAGCTGCACCTCTTTGGAGCCGGAAGCGGGAGGTCGGAGAGGGGGTTAGTCTAGAACGAACCACAGCAGGGGAAGAACGAGGGGGCATGGAGTGAACCAAGATCGAAGCGACCAACATCCCTAACTCCGGGTCCCTATAACCAAAATGGAGCAGCCTCAGGGCTTCCGGGTCAGCAACCAACGTAGCATGCAACGCCTGAGCTGCCTGCACCCGAAGAGAGTCATCAGTGGACTGGGTGTATTAAGTCACAAACAAGCAACAAAGCTCACAGGACTCTGGGTCGAAAGTGTCACCAAACCAGCAGGCAGCATGATGGAGGCAGGACCGGTTATTGTCACCCAGAGACAAGAGGACAGAGCTACCTTCAAACTCGCACAAGACGAGAGAGGACTCGGAGGTCTCAGCCATTGGATCAAGGTGCCCCTGCAGGGTTTCCCAGGGCCCTTAGACGGGAAACACACTAAGGGAAGCCCAGGTAGAGTACTGCAAACCCGCGCCCAAGTATCTACCAACCAAACGTACTAAAAGCTGAACCCTCGGAACGTTTCCACTCACGGGGCCAGGCAGGGAAACAAAACAAAAGAAAAACCCCGCAAGAGGACAACGTACCCAGGCAGAACAGAGTCGGCCACTATAATGGTGAAAACTAGCTGTGCAGTACCCTGCGCCCCACCAGTGCAAACTACTCCTTACCCCAAGGCAAACAAGGGCGTATGAAACACCCCAGTACACTCAGAGCGGTTGATCACCGAGCAGCAAAAGACCAAGCAGAGGTAGAACCCAAGGTGATTTGTGGAAGGTGATCCCAAGCCCCAAGAACAGTACTTATAGGGCACTTAGGGAAGGTGACCTTAAATGCATGCAGCCTGAGTACTTGTGAAATTACTCTTGGCTCACGCACCACCAGAAGAAACAGTCCCATGCCACAAGGCACAGAGCTGAAAGCCAAGAATTCAAATTCAAAATTCAAATTTAATTTTTTTTATTCAGGAAAAGTATACATTTTATATATATTTTATACGTGATTTACAAGCATAATGTTGGATTTATGGATCCAAGCAGGAAAGCAGGAGCCAGAGTAACACGACCTCAGCCTTTCACATCACCCTAAGAACTGGGGTGTGGATAGCCGGTGTGAGGGGTCTTCGGCATCACCTTTCCCCTCCGTTTGCTCGTTTTCGTTTGGGGAGTTCTGTCCACTAGTTTGGCTTTCAGTACCAATTTCTTAACCAGAATAGGGGTTTGTTTTGGGGCGTTTACCTTTCTGAGTGCCTGACCCGGGCGATGGCAGACATAGAATGCTTCCAAACAACATTGGGGTTTCTATAGGCCATTGCTCCTCGTGCCTCTCTGAGGGAGCCAGGTTCTAGCTCGTGGTCCCCAGTAGGCTTAGAACTCCATTCACACTGACTGATGCCAAAGTCAAATATATCCATATCAGCCTGGATAGCCGTGGTGGTATGGTAGCTGTCTTCAGTACACCGGTATATCTTTATGCTTTATATTCATTGCCCACAGTTCATTTTTGTATTAATGTCATATTATCTTGTTCACCTTCGCATTACATGATAGCCAAGTATTTTCAGGTGTCATTTTTGTTCATTAATATTTCAGTAAATTGTTTTAATTATTTATTTGGTGATTTTCATTTGTTTCCATCTGCGACTTACACACTTCAAGGCCAATAGCAACTTTTTTTTTATTATTTATGTGAGGGAGAGCCACACCATCTTGGTTCAGCATAGCTGCGATACCACAACCCATCACAGTTAATTTCAAAGATGACAAGGGAAGGAAATTCTCAGAAGAAATCGCCAAGCCACCCCGACTATATAGCATTTGGAAGGAATCAGGATAAAAATTCGGGATGGAACGAGCGAAATGGTGCCCAACCACTAGGACGGTCAGGGATTGAACACCGACCTGCATGAAGCGAGACCGTCGCTGTACCATCCAGCCCAAGTGGTTGGGTTCATAGATGACACAAAGGAACAAATCCACAAGGGCCGTGACGAGGATTCGAACCTGCGTCCGGGAGCATCCCAGACACTGCCTTAATCGACTTAAGGCAGTGTCTGGGATGCCCCCGGACGCAGGTTCGAATCCTCGTCACGGCCCTTGTGGATTTGTTCATTTGATGCATCACGTTAGTGTGATCTCTGTGCGTGATGACACAAAGCCAATTACTTACAGTTCATGGAGGGACTGGACGCCCTGGAAGGAGCCGCGCGTGATGTGTCGCAGATGATTGTTGGAGAGCACAAGGCGCCGTAGCCGGGAAAGCTGACGGAGGACACCAGCAACACCCACTTCACGGATCTCGTTATCAGAGAGCAGCCTGAATGTGCGGGCAAATGGAAAAAAAATAAACACTTCAGGCTTCAATTATATATTGCATATAACAGAGACGTATATCCCTGGAAACACAAACCGAAACTGTCTCTATTTTTTCCGCTTGTTACAACTTGTAATAAAGTTGTTACATCTTGGCTTAACGTGTTTATGACGTATTAGAACGTTGTTACATCTTGGCTTAACGTGTTTATGACGTATTAGAACGTTGTTACATCTTGGCTTAACGTGTTTATGACGTATTAGAACGTTGTTACAACTTGCTATATTGGTTGTTATAACTGGTTAGGAGGTGTTAAAACTTGTTCGAACGTTGTACCAACGTCGTAGTTTCGGTGTGTGTTTGGCGGGTATATAGTGTATTCAAGGAGGATAAATTGCATTAGTGGAAAGTGAAGTCAGTGAAGAACAGCACTGATAGTGAGAGTGGTGTGTACCTACCCTAAATCCTACTACGAAAGCTTTCTAGAGTATTTATGTTCATTCCATTGTACGGTGTTCAACACCATCAATCATAATATCAATAGGGTCTAAAAAATGCACAGAGAAATCACAGTAACGTGATATATCACGTTACTGTGATATATATACACAATATATGTATATTGTGATAAAAATGGTTTTCCAATGTTAGGGACAGAAGCCATGTTAACTTTATTCTTGTCTCCGTAGAACTATGACCGACCCTCCCCGGGATGCGCCCCCCACAACAGTGGCCCCCACAACAGTGGCCCCCCACAACAGTGGCCCCCCACAACAGTGGCCCCCCACAACAGTGGCCCCCCACAACAGTGGCTCCCCACAACAGTGGCCTATCTTCTATTTGCAGACGAGGAGTCACAATAACGTGGCTGAAAAATGTTGACCAACCCACACACTAGAAAGTGAAGAGACGACGACGTTTCGGTCCGTCCTGGACCATTCTCAAGTCGATTGTGGATAATGGTCAACAATCGACTTGATAATGGTCCAGAACGGACCGAAACGTCGTCGTCTCTTCACTTTCTAGTGTGTCGTGTGGTCAATATCTTCCATTTGCCTGTTATGTAACCAGAGGCAACATGTGAGGAGAAAATGTGATCAAGCCTCTCATCCCCCACGGGACTCGAACCCAGAACCAAGCGGGTGTGAGCCAAAAGTGTATTACTGACACTTCTTGCACTGCCTCGTAGAATCCTATTACAAAAAACAGGAGTCCGTGCATTTAAACTTTGATTATTATGCAAGCAATTATCACAAGAGGGCGTCAAGCCGGGACAACTATATACACAAGGTCGGTTCCGATATTTGCTCCATAAAGGCTATAAAATTAAAGTTTGAACCATATTAAACACTCAATATACTTACCAGCATTTAATATGAGACTAAAGCAAAAACAAATCACAAGCCTGCTGACTTAAGAGGCACAAGAATACGATAAAAGTGAAGCAAGAGAAGGAGGAGAGCGCTCACAGGTCGGTGGTGTACGGTGGCAGGGTGTCCGGGAGGTGGATGAGGCCCCCGGCGGTGCAGTCGACGGTGGTGCCCCTGCAGGTGCAGCCCCTGGGGCACTCCTCCGCCGTCACGCACTCCCCGGCGTACAGCGATACCGTCCCATCCGTGCCTGTGTGCAGTGTGCATTTATTTATTTATTCACATACAGGAAGATACACTTGGGGGGTGACCAAACCACACACACACATACAGGAAGATACACTTGGGGGGTGACCAAACCATACACACACATACAGGAAGATACACTTGGGGGGTGACCAAACCACACACACACATACAGGAAGATACACTTGGGGGGTGACCAAACCACACACACACATACAGGAAGATACACTTGGGGGGTGACCAAACCACACACACACATACAGGAAGATACACTTGGGGGGTGACCAAACCACACACACACATACAGGAAGATACACTTGGGGGGTGACCAAACCACACACACACATACAGGAAGATACACTTGGGGGGTGACCAAACCACACACACACATACAGGAAGATACACTTGGGGGGTGACCAAACCACACACACACATACAGGAAGATACACTTGGGGGGTGACCAAACCACACACACACATACAGGAAGATACACTTGGGGGATGACCAAACCACACACACACATACAGGAAGATACACTTGGGGGGTGACCAAACCACACACACACATACAGGAAAATACACTTGGGGGGTGACCAAACCACACACACACATACAGGAAGATACACTTGGGGGGTGACCAAACCACACACACACATACAGGAAGATACACTTGGGGGGTGACCAAACCACACACACACATACAGGAAGATACACTTGGGGGGTGACCAAACCACACACACACATACAGGAAGATACACTTGGGGGGTGACCAAACCACACACAGACATACAGGAAGATACACTTGGGGGGTGACCAAACCACACACACACATACAGGAAGATACACTTGGGGGGTGACCAAACCACACACACACATACAGGAAGATACACTTGGGGGGTGACCAAACCACACACACACATACAGGAAGATACACTTGGGGGGTGACCAAACCACACACACACATACAGGAAGATACACTTGGGGGGTGACCAAACCACACACACACATACAGGAAGATACACTTGGGGGGTGACCAAACCACACACACACATACAGGAAGATACACTTGGGGGGTGACCAAACCACACACAGACATACAGGAAGATACACTTGGGGGGTGACCAAACCACACACACACATACAGGAAGATCCACTTGGGGGGTGACCAAACCACACACACACATACAGGAAGATACACTTGGGGGGTGACCAAACCACACACACACATACAGGAATATACACTTGGGGGGTGACCAAACCACACACACACATACAGGAAGATACACTTGGGGGGGTGACCAAACCACACACACACATACAGGAAGATACACTTGGGGGGTGACCAAACCACACACACACATACAGGAAGATACACTTGGGGGGTGACCAAACCACACACACACATACAGGAAGATGCACTTGGGGGGTGACCAAACCACACACACACATACAGGAAGATACACTTAGGGGGTGACCAAACCACACACACACATACAGGAAGATACACTTGGGGGGTGACCAAACCACACACACACATACAGGAAGATACACTTGGGGGGTGACCAAACCACACACACACATACAGGAAGATACACTTGGGGGGTGACCAAACCACACACACACATACAGGAAGATACACTTGGGGGGTGACCAAACCACACACACATACAGGAAGATACACTTGGGGGGTGACCAAGCCACACACACACATACAGGAAGATACACTTGGGGGGTGACCAAACCACACACACACATACAGGAAGATACACTTGGGGGGTGACCAAACCACACACACACATACAGGAAGATACACTTGGGGGGTGACCAAACCACACACACACATACACACCAGAAGATGGAAGAAACGACGATGTTTCTGGTCCGTCCTGGACCAGAAACGGTGATAACGGTCCAGGCCGGACCATTATCATCGTCGTCGTCTCTTCATCTTCTGGAGTTGTGGTTTGGTCATCATATCATCATATCATATTGTGACTCATCGTCTGCAGATGCAATGGGTTGTTAAGGGGGATAAATATGTTGGTGGGAAAGACTAGCCAGAAGGCCTATTGGTCCATGCGAGACAGTTGCAATTTATCTCCAACCAAAATAACTCTAAATATATGTCTAACCTACGCTTGAAACAATCCAGCAATCCCAAACCAATATTTACCCAGGAATTTTCTCAGGGGAAAACAGTGGTTTCGGGAGGACACCAGAACCTACACCCCCAAGATTAATGGGTTAGCAATTACACTCCTATTTAAAATAATTAGTTTTGCTAGGGACAGGCAGCCTATGTATATGTATGTATGTATATGAGTTAGGCTTATACTGAGTTCCCCCGCCCTCTCCTCCCCCCAAGGTGGGAACTACTGACCCCCCTCCCCAGGATGCAACCCCACAATAGTTGCCTAACTCCCGGACACCTATTTACTACTACTAGGTGAACAGAGCCATTAGGTGTAAGGAAACTTGTCCAACCATTTCCGACTCTGCCGGGATTCGATCCCGGGATTCCCAATAGTGAGTCACGAATAAGTCCATCTATACTAAATATCATAACGGGATACTTTTTATATATTTTTTTGTCCTGGAATTCAAAATGTTTAAATTATTTTCTATAACTGCTTATATACGTCCCTTCTAAGTATCGATTCCTATCTTATTATTGGTTACCAATTGGCCCAATAAACATTTTTTCTATACATTTTAATTTGTTGGGGGTCCAGGACCTGAAAATGGTTTTATAATTTTCCACATACACCTGCCTCTACATATACATACATTTACATCATATTATTATATTATATATACACCATCCCTAAGTATTAACTAAATTGTATCAAAGGAGACAATGAAAGGATCTCCTTTGATACATCTTGGCTCTATCAGGAGACAGCGCCAAGCCCTTACGACTATATAGCCCTTGGAAGGGGTCAGGATAAGGATTTGGGATTGGACGGAGGGGGAAAGGGACCACTTGAACGGTCGGGGATTGAACGCCGACCTGCATGAAGCGAGACCGTCGCTCTACCGTCCAGCCCAAGTGGTTGGGCAGGCAGGAAGGAAGGCAGGAAAGGTAATATGGCGTACACTTGAGACGCTCGTCACTGAGAGCGTTGAGCTTCCTCCGCTGGAGCCAGCGCGGGTTCTCGCAGCGGGCGCCCGACGTCTCGATGGGGTGCACCTCCAGGTAGTCTGACAGCCACTGGATGTTACAGTCGCACACGAACGGGTTCCGGCCCAGGTGCCTGTGAGAGGGAACACACATCTATCAATACAAAATTACGTTGACCAGATCACACACTAGAAGGTGAAGGGACGACGACGTTTCGGTCCGTCCTGGACCATTCTCAAGTCGATTGTGAGAATGGTCCACAATCGACTTGAGAATGGTCCAGGACGGACCGAAACGTCGTCGTCCCTTCACCTTCTAGTGTGTGGTCTGGTCAACATACTTCAGCCACGTTATTGTGACTCATCGCCTACAAAATTACCAAACGTTCCATAACAAATTTCGCTGCTAATAACAACCCCCAGCCCAGGGCATGGTGAATTCATCCCCAGTTAAACCAAAGAACGTCAGGCCAACACCAAGATGATGATAATACAATGACCTTTATCAAAGTTTCATGGTGTTGTGTAGTCCCCCGCGCGGCTAAAGGTCACTCTGAAAACAGGTCGGTGGAAGGATATGTAAAATGGTGAATTGAATATCGGATCGATTCTTAAGACGGGAGCCACGCTGATGGACTCTAGAATAATTGATGAAGGGGAAGGGCGAGCCCCAGATAACGTAACGCAGCCAGGGAATGTTCAGCTGCCGGGGACGACGGGACGCTACATGTGAAAGACGACGACGACACGATATTCCAGTGACTTTCGGGACGTTCAGCATTAAAAGCATCGAGAAGCCTAACACCATTGCCCCGGAGAAATGAGCAGCGAGACCTTCAGGACGTCAAATATGGGCCCTCCGGAGCACGCCAGGAGGACACCAGGATCCTCTGGAGGACATCAGGAGCCTATGGAGGACACCAGGATCCTCTGGAGGACATCAGGAGCCTATGGAGGACACCAGGATCCTCTGGAGGACACCAGGAGCCTCTGGAGGACACCAGGATCCTCTGGAGGACACCAGGATCCTCTGGAGGACACCAGGATCCTCTGGAGGACACCAGGATCCTATGGAGGACACCAGGATCCTCTGGAGGACACCAGGATCCTCTGGAGGACACCAGGATCCTATGGAGGACACCAGGATCCTCTGGAGGACACCAGGATCCTCTGGAGCACACCAGGATCCTCTGGAGGACACCAGGATCCTATGGAGGACACCAGGATCCTCTGGAGGACACCAGGATCCTCTGGAGGACACCAGGATCCTCTGGAGCACACCAGGATCCTCTGGAGCACACCAGGATCCTCTGGAGGACACCAGGATCCTCTGGAGGACACCAGGATCCTCTGGAGCACACCAGGATCCTCTGGAGCACACCAGGATCCTCTGGAGGACACCAGGATCCTATGGAGGACACCAGGATCCTATGGAGAACACGACGCACAAGATTCTCAGAGGGGGAACGGATAGTCAGTTCTGATGGGTAGACTATTTGGCTTGTATGATACACGAACAATGGGGACTTTGGTGGAAACACGAGTACCTAAATGAGCCAAAAAGGCATTAGATAGAGTTCATTCAGTGTTATAGTGAACTGATTGTCCAGTGTCACAGTGAACTGATTGTCCAGTGTCACAGTGAACTGATTGTCCAGTGTCAAAGTGAACTGATTGTTCAGTGTTATAGTGAACTGATTGTTCAGTGCCCTAGCGAACTGATTGTTCAAGGTCTTAATGAACTGATTGTTCAGTGCCCTAGTGAACTGATTGTCCAGTGTCATAGTGAACTGATTGTTCAGTGTTCTAGTGAACTGACTGTTCAGCGTCCTAGTGAACTGATTGTTCAGTGTCTTAGTGAACTGATTGTTCAGTGTTCTAGTGAACTGATTGTTCAGTGTCATAGTGAACTGATTCTTCAGTGTCTTAGTGAACTGATTCTTCAGTGTTATAGTGAACTGATTGTTCAGTGCCCTAGCGAACTGATTGTTCAATGTCTTAATGAACTGATTGTTCAGTGCCCTAGTGAACTGATTGTCCAGTGTCATAGTGAACTGATTGTTCAGTGTTCTAGTGAACTGACTGTTCAGCGTCCTAGTGAACTGACTGTTCAGCGTCCTAGTGAACTGATTGTTCAGTGTCTTAGTGAACTGATTGTTCAGTGTTCTAGTGAACTGATTGTTCAGTGTCATAGTGAACTGATTCTTCAGTGTCTTAGTGAACTGATTGTTCAGTGTCATAGTGAACTGATTGTTCAGTGTCATAGTGAACTGATTGTTCAGTGTCCTAGTGAACTGATTGTTCAGTGTCATAGTGAACTGATTGTCCAGTGTCATAGTGAACTGATTGTTCAGTGTCATAGTGAACTGATTGTTCAGTGTCATAGTGAACTGATTGTTCAGTGCCATAGTGAACTGATTGTTCAGTGTCATAGTGAACTGATTGTTCAGTGTCATAGTGAACTGATTGTCCAGTGTCATAGTGAACTGATTGTTCAGTGTCATAGTGAAGTGATTGTTCAGTGTTCTAGTGAACTGATTGTTCAGTGTCTTAGTGAACTGATTGTCCAGTGTCCTAGTGAACTGACTGTTTAGTGCCATAGTTAACTGACTGTTCAGTGTCTTAGTGAACTGATTGTTCAGTGCCATAGTGAACTGATTGTCCAGTGTCATAGTGTCACATCTATAATGTAGATGTGAGAGTGCCCAATATGCTCTCGAACCTTCACACCAGTTGACTGAAAATTAAGAGGCAGAACCAGAGAACCGAAAAATAACTACATCAATAACAATTATGTGATTACTGTATAACACATTACAAACACATTGTGCTCACTTGGCTATTTAACCCTGCTTGCGTGAGTGCGCTCGCTCTTGCTCGTAAGCTTGCTCGTAAACTTGCTCGTAAGCTTGCTCGTAAGCTGGGGGGATACTTCCCGTTCTCGGGAATGAGAAATAGTCACGTATTCCGTCAGGCTGGATGCAAATCGTGTTATTAAATACAAATCAATGCCTGTTTCCTTAGTTTGAAGTACGCTCTATACGGCTAGCGCAAACCCTGAGTTTTATACAGCATACGTCCATCGTATCTGTCATGTGTGAACCTCAGATAAAAATCCACACTAATTTTTAACTCAGGACGGGAAATTCGAGGACGCGGATAGTCTCTGCAATTTCCAGGACAATCAGGAAGGACAGCCACGACCACACGAGAATAATCCAGCCGTGAACAGAGTGGAGGGCAAACGAGACTGAATTTACAACCTGCCACCAGCAAATCCAGTTTTAATGACCGGCGGCGACATTCATCAAGCTGCCTCTCCATAGTAATCCTATTTTAATTTCCAGTACAAACCAGCGCGACTCCTCCAGCAGTCACCTCCCGCCCGCCTCAACCCAACTTTCCCGCCAAAATAGACCACTACAGTTTGCGCGGGTCCAGGCACTTGGGCTGGACGGTATAGCGACGGTCTCGCTTCTTGCAGGCCGGCGTTCAGTCCCCGACCACCCAGGAGGTCGGGCACCATTTCTTTCACCAATGTCCTATCCTAAATCCTTGTCCTCATTACTTCCATGTGTTGTCGTAATGGCTCAGTGCCGTCTTGTGTTTACTTACAGTTTGCGCGGGAGACTGTCTGTTGTCTGGGGGCGGCGAGCACGGAGGCGCTCCTGCCGCTACCAACTCTTCTTTACGCCAAGTGTGTGTGTGTGTGTGTGTGTGTGTGTGTGTGTGTGTGTGTGTGTGTGTGTGTGTAATTACCTAAGTGTAGTTACAGGATGAGAGCTACGCTCGTGGTGTCCCGTCTTCCCAGCCTTCCCAGTCTTCCCAGTGTGTGTGTGTGTGTGTGTGTGTGTGTGTGTGTGTGTGTGTGTGTGTGTGTGTGTGTGTGTGTGTGTGTGTGTGTGTGTGTGTATTTTAGAAATAAAATTTCCTGTCATGAGTTTATAAGCATTTTTTTGCTTGAAGTGGTCATTTTCTTTTAGTACTTTCCTTGTCCTGGGACACGAGATCGATCCCAAGCCCCATAAATATTATCAATATAAATTAATGTACATTACAGTCTTGTCTCATGCGTCGACAAGGGGGCTAATCTTCCTTTTATTGGGTGTTAACAATTTCCCTGCTGGCTTGCGAAGGCCTCCTTCCTCTAGTTACCAACTGACCCATGAGCCGAAGCTCAGCCCCCGCAAGCACAACCAGGTGAGTACCCAGCGGTGGAACGGCACGTAGGATCGCTCTGCACTTGACCTATGACACGCCTCAACCCCAGACCGGGTGGAACATGCATTAGAGCGGTCACGACGACCAGACAAACACGTTCGCGGAGACAATGGGTCATTGTATTTACATAGTAAGTGTGCGAGCACAGTATAAGTATGTTGTGCCTGCCAGTGCGCTGACGCCCGAGTTTCAGCGCTGTGTTGTGTGCGCTAAGTGTGAGCGCTGTGTTGTGTGTGTGCATGATTACTGAGTATCAAATCACGGCGCAGTGAGTGCGCGCGGGCACTGAGGCACGTGGTGGAATGGGTGTAGAGAGGCGCCATCTACACCTACCTTTGCCAACCACCAGCTCCCCCCTCCCCCCCTCATCCTCCGATGGCATGCACTCTGCCCAACTCGGCGAGCACAAAACAACATCAGTGCCAGAACTGAGGCTGAAATTTTCATTCGCTTGGATCATCGGGACTTCGAACCCGTGACCACAAAAGTGGAATCCCGGCGTCCTGTACAACCGTAAAGGTTCAAAGGAACTAAATCTTGCAACGCTAGAGAAGTAAATATCAACCAAGCCGGGAAGAGTATTAAGCATGTAGATGAGAAAAAGCGAGGGGGGGGACATGATCACAACATACAAGATACTAAAGAGAACAGACTTGTAGGACAAGGACATGGAGGTCAATTTCCAACGCCTGGAGGTCAATTTACAACGCTTGGAGATCAATTTCCACCAGAAAGTACCCATATGTAGTGATGGACCTCCAGAAAGTACCAATATGAAGTGATGGACCACCAGAAACTACCAATATGTAGTGATGGACCACCAGAAAGTACCAATATGTAGTGATGGACCACCAGAAAGTACCAATATGTAGTGATGGACCACCAGAAAGTACCAATATGTAGTGATGGACCACCAGAAAGTACCAATATGTAGTGATGGACCACCAGAAAGTACCAATATGTATTGATAGACCACCACAAAGTACCAATATGTAGTGATGGACCACCGGAAAGTACCAATATGTAGTGATGGACCACCACAAAGTACCAATATGTAGTGATGGACCACCGGAAAGTACCAATATGTAGTGATGGACCACCAGAAAGTACCAATATGTAATGATAGACCACCACAAAGTACCAATATGTAATGATAGATCACCGAAAAGTACCAATATGTAGTGATGGACCACCAGAAAGAACCAATATGTAATGATAGATCACCGAAAAGTACCAATATGTAGTGATGGACCACCAGAAAGTACCAATATGTAGTGATGGACCACCAGAAAGTACCAATATGTAGTGATGGACCACCAGAAAGAACCAATATGTAATGATGGACCACCAGAAAGTACCAATATGTAATGATGGACCACCAGAAAGTACCAATATGTAATGATGGACCACCAGAAAGTACCAATATGTAATGATGGACCACCACAAAGTACCAATATGTAGTGATAGACCACCAGAAAGTACCAATATGTAGTGATGGACCACCGGAAAGTACCAATATGTAGTGATGGACCACCACAAAGTACCAATATGTAGTGATGGACCACCGGAAAGTACCAATATGTAGTGATGGACCACCAGAAAGTACCAATATGTAATGATAGACCAGCAGAAAGTACCAATATGTAATGATAGACCACCGAAAAGTACCAATATGTAGTGATGGACCACCAGAAAGTACCGCATGACGGAAATAGGGTCCACTACCACTCACATGATGGGCATAGGGTCCATTATCACTCATAGCATTTATATGGAGTGCATAATAAATGAACTAAACTAATGCAATAAGCATTCAACCGGTCGATTTGCAACTCGACCAAGTTGCCTTCAGTCACCCCTTATGAGGACGGTGTGGGATACCTGGTTGATGGGGTTCTGGGAGTTCTTCTACTCCCCTAGCCCGGCCCTAGACCAGGCTCGACTTGTGAGAGTTTGGTCCACCAGGCTGTTGCTTGGTATTCAAAATACAATCTGTCTTCTTATACAGAACGTCGCATTTCGATCGTATGCGTTACCTAAGGCCAAAAATGATCGTACTAGAAAATGGAAGCGGCTGACGAAAGTGACGTACTGGCCCGTTTTCTGTTTTGGGTCCTCTGGCAGGTTAGGTGAGGGCATTTTACACTGACCGTTTTCTTGACGTTAGGGGGAACCTTAGGAGGACGGACTGGTTCTGAACCATGGAGCTGGGTAGTCCAAGCTATCCACGGGGATTGCCCTACTATCCCCCATGGAAGTGGAGAGCTAGGCGTGGCCAATTATTTTGGAACTATAAGTTGATAAAGCGTTACATATAATTTGTATGTCACGCTGCCACCACTTCCACGTTACAGTGATGAAGATAGTGTAGTGTAGATGGTTACAGTGATGAAACAGGACGTGTTAAGGTGTCCTGTACGCCAGATGCAGAGTGCTTCTGGCAGTATGGGTTCGAGTCACTTCTGGGGTGTGAGTTTTCAGAGTATATATATCCCATCTCGCAGGATGGTTAGTGAAACAGGTCCATATGATCAGTGGCCTGCACTGGCAAATTTTGGGTGCACCATGAGGATATCTTCAAGAACACGGGAGTGAATAAAGTCATTACAAAGCTCCAGGTACCTCATGCCAACGGGTCTGAATGGTCTAATAACTGGACATTCGGTGATGTAGTGTGGGAGATCATGCCCCCAGTTCCTGCTCACAGAGTTTGCACCTGGAGTGCTCAGGATTGTCGTATTAAACAACTAACTAACCTCAGCAGAACTCAGCGTTCACAAGCAGAACTAGCAGCACTACAACTAGCTACCAGTACATAAAAAAAAAACATTGCAGGAGGAATAATATTTTGTGATTCAAAGTCTGCTCTTCCAGCAACCGGAAACTTCTCCTGGAAGATCGACAGCAAGAACCTCATACTACCAATTACAGTATATATACAGATAAATCTTCCAGCATAATAAACTCTACGGACCGGGCCATTCACGTTTCACAACTCTTCATAACTTTTTGGCATAGTGGGTTTACGGACAACAAGAATTTAAACGTAGTTTACCTAATGAAGGTACACTGTCTTAGATCAACAGGACTCTGAGATTTATGACAGCTCCCGAGGCTAGTAATATGAAATACTCACCTGACATCTACCTGTTGATTAGACTACCTGTTGATTAGACTGACTTGATTAGACTACCTGTTGATTAGACTACCTGTTGATTAGACTGACTTGATTAGACTACCTGTTGATTAGACTGCCTGTTGATTAGACTACCTGTTGATTAGACTGCCTGTTGATTAGACTACCTGTTGATTAGACTACCTGTTGATTAGACTGCCTATTGATTAGACTACCTGTTGATTAGACTGCCTGTTGATTAGACTACCTGTTGATTAGACTACCTGTTGATTAGACTGTCTGTTGATTATAGACTACCTGTTGATTAGACTGCCTGTTGATTAGACTGCCTGTTGATTAGACTACCTGTTGATTAGACTACCTGTTGATTAGACTGCCTGTTGATTAGACTACCCGTTGATTAGACTGCTTGTTGATTAGACTGCCTGTTGATTAGACTACCTGTTGATTAGACTGCCTCTTGATCAGACTGCCTGTTGATTAGACTGCCTGTTGATTAGACTACCTGTTGATTAGACTGCCTGTTGATCAGACTGCCTGTTGATTAGACTGCCTGTTGATTAGACTACCTGTTGATTAGACTGCCTGTTGATTAGACTGCCTGTTGATTAGACTACCTGTTGATTAGACTACCTGTTGATTAGACTACCTGTTGATTAGACTACCTGTTGATTAGACTACCTGTTGATCAGACTACCTGTTGATTAGACTACCTGCTGATTAGACTACCTGTTGATTAGACTGCCTGTTGATTAGACTGCCTGTTGATTAGACTACCTGTTGATTAGACTATCTGCTGATCAGACTACCTGTTGATTAGACTGCCTGTTGATTAGACTACCTGTTGATTAGACTACCTGTTGATTAGACTACCTGTTGATTAGACTACCTGTTGATTAGACTGCCTGTTGATTAGACTGACTGTTGATTAGACTGCCTGTTGATTAGACTACCTGTTGATGAGACTGCTTGTTGATTAGACTGCCTGTTGATTAGACTACCTGTTGATCAGACTACCTGTTGATTAGACTACCTGCTGATTAGATTACCTGTTGATTAGACTGACTTGATTAGACTACCTGTTGATGCTCTCCATTGTACTCCTCTTATAACATCCAAGAGTGCAATCAGTCTCCCCTGATGACGGCCAATCAGGCTGTTAGCCTTCGCAGCTCGCATAGCCCCATACCACCACAGCTGGGCTGATCCAGAAACACCTGCATATACATGCCGAGTTCCCCTCTTTTAAAACCGTCTACACACGACATAAACTGGACGGTAGAGCGACGGTCTCGCTTCTTGCAGGTCGGCGTTCAATCCCCGACTCCCCAAATGGTTGGACACCATTCCTATCCTCCGTCCAATCCCAAATCCTTATATCCTTTTCAAGTATCATATATAGTCGTGATGGCATATAGTGCTTTCTGGTGATAGCTATACCATACCTTACCTCACGCACGCACGCACGCACGCACCCCCCCCCCCAACACAGCGCATAAATTACCCAATCCTGCCGTGCGCATACAATAGCAGCGCTACAGCTGTATAAACAAAGAAGTCGTCATCAGGAAGAGCGTTAAATAAGGGAAGTAGAGAGAGAGAGAGAGAGAGAGGAAGATTAACTGATAAAGATTAGGCCACCCGAAGAAGTGGCACGGGCATGAATAGCCCGGTAAAGAGAGAGAGAGAGAGAGAGAGAGAGAGAGAGAGAGAGAGAGAGAGAGAGAGAGAGAGAGAGAGAGAGAGAGAGAGAGAGAGAGAGAGAGAGAGAGGACGTGGCATTATACTCACTCACAAGGTGAGTATATCGGGTTATACTCACTCACGGGTTATACTCACAAGGTCTGGATGCTGCTGAGGGTGTCGAAGGTGCCGTTCTGGATGGTCTTGATGTTGTTATCGTACAGGGACCTGTAATGGCGCCACCAGAAGGTTAGTGTTCCCGCCACCGCTAGACGGGCGTGGCTGCCACCCACCCGTGGCTGCCACCCACCCGTGGCTGCCACCCGCCACCCGTGGCTGCCACCCACCCGTGGCTGCCACCCACCACCCGTGGCTGCCACCCACCCGTGGCTGCCACCCACCACCCGTGGCTGCCACCCACCTGTGGCTGCCACCCACCCGTGGCTGCCACCCACCACACAACCTAACTGCAACGTTTGACAATCGTATACGTCGTAGCAACGTCCTGTCAACCGTTGCGGTCGCGTTGTGAAGGTGCTGGGGTCAGCAGCAGCCGTCAGTACAGGTACATATCAACTCACACTAGACATATATATATATATATATATATATATATATATATATATATATATATATATATATATATATATATATATATATATATATATATATATACATATATATATGCATCAACCTTCGTGGGATAGGGGGTGGAATGTGGGGTAGGGACAGCAGGTGTGGGGGTAGGGATATCCCAGGAACAGATGTGTGGGATATGGGCTTGAATCTTAATCCAGTGATGCAGCTTAGTAAAGAGACCTGAGTGAAGGATAAGATGCAAGAGATGGAGAAATAGAGGGATAAAAGGAGGAAGCCAAGGAGGGCTCTTAGAGGAGGCAGTCTCCTCAGTCTTCAGAGAAATCCTCAGGAGAAGGAGGAAGCCAAGGAGCTACCAAGTAACGAGGCCAAGAAGAGAGACCATCCCCCGCTCTCTCTCTACTGGACATTCCGCCATAAGCAGGTCAGCCACAACTCTATCACAGGGGAGCGCAGGGAAGCTGCGAACAGGGGACACCACTTATCAGGGGTAGAACCTGCCATACGGCCAGAGGTGGGGTCAGGGGAGACCCCCCTGGCGATGAGGGGGGGGGCGTCAGGGGACAGGAACCGGATACGGGGGCAGCGAGAATAAGGAACGTCAGAATATCCTAATGGCCTTGGAACAAGACGGACGATCATTGGAAAATTTGTCTGGAAAAAAGTCTTGAAAAATAAGGTCAGAGAGAAAGAGAGAGAGAGAGAGAGAGAGAGAGAGAGAGAGAGAGAGAGAGAGAGAGAGAGAGAGAGAGAGAGAGAGAGAGAGAGAGAGAGGAGAGAGAGAGAGAGAGAGAGAGAGAGAGAGAGAGAGAGAGAGAGAGAGAGAGAGAGAGAGAGACAGAGAGACAGAGAGACAGAGAGAGAGAGAGAGAGAGAGAGAGAGAGAGAGAGAGAGAGAGAGAGAGAGAGAGAGAGAGAGAGAGAGAGAGAGAGAGAGAGAGAGAATGAGTGAGTGAGTTTAAGATATCCCACGATAATCTCTCATTATAAAAGTGCATAAATAAAAATGAAAAAAATATATGTGTGGTTTAATAATGTAAAATGGGTTAATTGACACTCTTTAAGAATGCAATTTGTTTAATATTATACAATGGAGGGAGTTAAGAATCAGCAGGTACAGCCACACCGGCTAGAAGAAGAACAGGAACTGGTACATCAGGAACTGGTACATCAGGAACTGGTACATCAGGAACTGGTACATCAGGAACTGGTACATCAGGAACTGGTGTAAGAGAACACACATAAGTAGTACAGTATAGTAGTACAGTACAGTAGTACAGTACAGCAGTACAGTACAGTAGTACAGTACAGCAGTACAGTACAGTAGTACAGTACAGCAGTACAGTACAGTAGTACAGTACAGCAGTACAGTACAGAAGTACAGTACACACAAACTGGTAAATCAGACTCATTCCTCTCAATGTTTACTGAAGATGCCAAATTGACGAGGGGGGACTAAGACTGTGGCTGAGAGCAAGAGGCTACAAGATAACCTGAACAAACTAAATGAATGATCCAACAAATGGCCTCGTGAGTTTAACTCAACTAAGTGCAAAGGAATTAAACTAAGTGCAGGACGCAGGAGGCTGGTCCCAAGAGAGCCAACTAAGCGATCAAATCCTACAGGAATCAACTAGAAAGTGTTGATGAGGTACCAACATCTGGTCTTGATACCACATCAAACGTGATGCCCCACATCAAAAAGGTATGCCACTAGACACGTCCCAGAACTGAGAGGCATGAGACACAGAAATCCTTTTCTGTGTGTAATGAAGTAAGGGCGAAGAGGGAGAACGGCCTATTGACATAGCTCGAGTGCACGGGGGGAGTTGTGTAAAACCCTGGTTTGTGTCTCGGAGAGGCTGCAGGATCCAGTAAGTTCAGTAGAACTTCGGTTTCAACTCCTTTTGACCATGTCGTAGCTCAGTCGATTTAAGGCAGCGTCTGGGATGCTCTCGGACGCAGGTTCGAATCCTCGTCACGGCCCTTGTGGATTTGTTCATGAGAGGCCTGAGCTACGCGGAAAGACTACCTCGAATTAAACCTGACGTGGCTGGAAGACAGAAGAGCTAGGAGAGAGACATGATTACGGGATACAAAATTCGCAGAGTAATTGACAAGGGAGGTAACAACAGCCATTTTAAGACGAGTGGTGCTCGTACAGTGGGGGGGGGGGAGCGTGTCCCCAGCACGGGGGGGGGGGGGGGGAGGGAGGGGGTGAACCACATTTTGGGGGGGGCTGGGAGGGGGAAGAGAACTAGGGGAGAGGTAAGACAAAATATACGTTGTACACCTGAGGCCAGATTCACGAAGCTGTTACGCAAGCACTTACGAACGTGTACATCTTTCCTCAATCTTTGACGGCTTTGGTTACATTTATTAAACAGTTTACAAGCATGAAAACTTGCCAATCAACTGTTGTTATTGTTATAAACAGCCTCCTGGTGCTTCCGAGCTCATTAACTGTTTAATAGTTGTAAACAAAGCCGCCAAAGATTGAGATGGACAGGTTCGTAAGTGCTTGCGTAACTGCTTCGTGAATCTGGCCCCCCTCTGGTACCTGATGAAAGGTGAGGTCTGAGTGGCACTTACAGCAGGTTGAGGCTCCGCAGGTCGGTGAAGGCGTCCCTCCTCAAGCAGGAGATCCTGTTGGCGTTCAGCAGCCTGTAACGACACATACAGTAACAGTCTGGTGGATCACACGCCGCGCTCCTTCACTCACTCACTCACTCACTCACTCACTCACTCACTCACTCACTCACTCACTCACTCACTCACTCACTTACTTACCGGAGCCCAACCATACTTTGTCAACCTTGATACCTGGTTGATGGGGTTCTGGGAGTTCTTCTACTCCCCAAGCCCGGCCCGAGGCCAGGCTTGAGTTGTGAGAGTTTGGTCCACTAGGCTGTTGCTTGGAGCGGCCCGCAGGCCCACATACCCACCACAGCCCGGTTGGTCCGGCACTCCTTGGAGGAATAAATCTAGTTACCTCTTGAAGATGTCCACGGTTGTTCCGGCAATATTTCTTATGCTCGCTGGGAGGACGTTGAACAACCGCGGACCTCTGATGTTTATACAGTGTTCTCTGATTGTTCACTTGTTCTAATTGCCTGTGGTGGCCTAGATACAGCATATACTATAATATATCTTGCGGTTACCTTGCGATGATTTCGGGGCTTAGCGTCCGCGCGGCCCGGTCACCGACCAGGCCTCCCATCGGTAGGCTTTGGCGCCGACATTCGTATAAAATGCCTTGAAAATTGTGATATATATATATATATATATATATATATATATATATATATATATATATATATATATATATATATATATATATATATATATATACATATGCGAACAAGCTTGAATGGTCCCCAGGCATATATGCAACTGAAAACTCAAACCACCCCAGAAGTGACTCGAACCCATACTGCCAGGAGAACTCTGCAACTGGTGTACAGGTGTACACCTTGTACACCTGTACAAGGTGTACAGGTGTACACCTTGTACAGAATAACACTGTCGGTGCGAGGAAGAGCTGGTTCCTGAGCTTCTCTTTCTTCCTAACAACCCAATCTGAACTTTCAACTTGATCATACAGCCTATTGCGGCATGGGGGCAGAGGGAGAGGGGGGAGGGAAATATGCCCGAGAAGTCAGTAGGCTGGATTAGGGTAGGCTTGGCGAACCTTTTTTTTTAAAGCGAGTGCCCCAAAAATGGCCATAATCCTTTAAATAATTATATCTCTCGTGCCCGTGGGGAAATTTGAGGAGCAGATTATACTATATTCAATTTGTATTTTACCATTTTTTTTATGGAGAAAGATAACAAAATGCTTGAAAGTATTCTTAAATAATGTTGATAAGGCAAAGCAGTACATCTTCTGAAGTGTCTTAACCGGTACAGCTTTAGGAGTTATGGGTTATTAATAACTCTAGTTTTTACCAAATAAAAATGAATGATTTAGTAGCAATAATTATATAATAATGAACGTCTTATGTGCCTCTGTTACATATTTAAGTGTATATTTAGTGCTTTACTATTAACAAAAGTGTATCAGAGAGAGATCTAAATAACTAAAAGCTTTTCAGAAACCCTGTAAGCAATAGACATTATTTGCAAACAACAGAAGAAACATATATATATATATATATATATATATATATATATATATATATATATATATATATATATATATATATATATATATATAAGCAGAGCGAAGCCAATGCCAATGCCACTGTTATCAAACCGAACACGGGGTCTGCGACGCGTTCAAAACGTGTTCCTGACGTTCTCACACCCGTCCACTGACGCCAAGCCGGCATGACTACCTCTAGGAATATTCAACAAATCACTGAACGATATCTTTAACAGAACTTTAACCCTGCCCATGGAGGACAGACGAACATGTATATATGTTGGTTAGCATTGTAAATGTCTGGCCACGTTTGTGGTAGCAAATAATAATACTAATGCTAATAAATATGAACATCAAGATCAGAACTGCAAGGCCAGCCATAGTTGCCGGCGTGCCACTTTGGGCACGTGTGCCATTGGTTCGCCACCCCCCCCCCCCCCTTGCCCAGAGGCACTACGACAACGCCTAACGAGAACACAAACTGCGGCACTCAGAACAGACGACGCCAAGGAATGAGAAATAAACCTGAAGTAACAACATGACTTAGTACCTTATTTAACATGACTTAGTACCTTATTTAACACCATAAGTAGAGTAAGGTGAGCACCACGGCTTACTCTCCTTACTCTCCTCCACTCTCCCTACTCTCCCCCACTCTCCCCAACTCTCCCCCACTCTCCCCACTCTCCCCAACTCTCCTCCACTCTCCCTACTCTCCCCCACTCTCCCCACTCTCCCCCACTCTCCCCAACTCTCCTCCACTCTCCCTACTCTCCCCCACTCTCCCCACTCTCCCCCACTCTCCCTACGGAGGTAACGTTTAATATAAATTGAATAAGAGAGCGCCAGCGGCGTGACAATCAAGATGAAAGCTGACACGCTGATGAGATTAATGCTTCCATCTCCGATAAGGCGCTGCTCCCCCGTGACCCTGCCTCGGCTCCTCCTCCTGCCAGGGCCTGCCTCGGCCTCCAGGGCTAACATGCAGGCTGCAGATCACACACGTTACCCTGAAGGAGGCTCCGTCCAGCCCTGAGCCCCCAAAAGCCTACCCAGCCCGTCCTCGCCAACACCAGCCCGTCCTCGCCAACACCAGCCCGTCCTCGCCAACACCAGCCCGTCCTCGCCAACACCAGCCCGTCCTCGCCAACACCAGCCCGTCCTCGCCAACACCAGCCCGTCCTCACCAACTGGCTCATACCTGGTTGATGGGGTTCTGGGAGTTCTTCTACTCCCCAAGTCCGGCCCGAGGCCAGGCTCGACTTGTGAGAGTTTGGTCCACTAGGCTGTTGCTTGGAGCGGCCCGCAGGCCCACATACCCACCACAGCCCGGTTGGTCCGGCACTCCTTAGAGGAAACTATCTAGTTTCCTCTTGAAGATGTCCACGGTTGTTCCGGCAATATTTCTTATGCTCGCTGGGATGATGTTGAACAACCGCGGACCTCTGATGTTTATACAGTGTTCTCTGATTGTGCCTATGGCACCTCTGCTCTTCACTGGTTCTAGTCTGCATTTTCTTCCATATCGTTCACTCCAGTACGTTGTTATTTTACTGTGTAGATTTGGTACCTGGCCCTCCAGTATTCTCCATGTGTATATTATTTGGTATGTCTCTCGTCTCCTTTCTAGTGAGTACATTTTGAGAGCTTTGAGACGATCCCAATAATTTAGGTGCTTTATTGCGTCTATGCGTGCCGTATATGTTCTCTGTATTCCCTCTATTTCAGCAATCTCTCCTGCTCTGAAGGAGGAAGTGAGTACTGAGCAGTACTCAAGACGGTACAGCACAAGCCCGTCCTCATCAACAAAAAACCCAAAGACCATTCCATGCACCCGCCAAACCCGCTGTTTATGAATGAAAAACGGTTTACACACGACTCACAACTGATGACATCCGAACACTTCCGGAACAAGTGCTTCACTGACGACTGTTGTTCGAACCACAACGCTGTAAATGCTTCACCCACGGACTACAAATACAAATAATCGCCAACAGAACCTAAACACCTAACCTAACCTATGCTTATATATACACAATATGCTAATATATAACAATATTAATTTATAACTGAGAAAATTCCTATTTTGAATGAACAGCATGTTGAAATTGATGAATGCGTCTGTGGGGTCGACCGCTGAATGGAATGGACTCTGACGACGGGTTGCAACAGGTAATCCAAGCAGGTGACTCAAGTCCCATCAGTTGAACACCTCAGGTGAACCCCCCGGCCCCCTATCAGATGACCCCCAGGCCCATCAGGTGATCCCCAGCCCTGATAAGACTAGACTTGGGGTGACGGGTGGACAATACTGTTCTTCCCGAGCCACAGTTTGCCAGTGATGGTTATCCTGGGCAGTGACGGGAGGTGTACAGGTGAGAGGAGGGGGGTAGATGGTTATCTGATCCACCCCCCCCTCCTCCCGGCCCCACAACACCCCCCCCTTTTCTCCAAGCCCCACAACCCCTCCCCCCCCTCCTCCCGGTTCTACAACCTTTCCCCCCTCCTCCCAGCCCCACAACACCCCCCCCCCACACACCCCACCCAGCCTCACAAGACAGGGGTCAGGGAGGTCCCTCACAGTACTGGGGTCAGGGGGGCCTCACAAGACTGGGGTCAGGGGAGGCCTCACAAGACTGGGGTCAGGGGGTCCTCACAAGACTGGGGTCAGGGGGTCCTCACAGTACTGGGGTCAGGGGGGCCTCACAAGACTGGGGTCAGGGAGGCCTCACAAGACTGGGGTCAGGGGGGCCTCACAAGAGTGGGGTCAGGGGGGCCTCACAAGAGTGGGGTCAGGGGGTCCTCACAAGATTGGAGTCAGGGGGACCCTCACAAGACTGGGGTCAGGGGGTCCTTACAAGATTGGGGTCAAGGGGTCCTCACAAGATTGGGGTCAGGGGGCCCTCACAAGACTGGGGTCAGGGGGTCCTAACAAGACGGGTCAGGGGGGCCTCACAAGATTGGGGTCAGGGGGGCCCTCACAAGACTGAGGTCAGGGGGACCTTACAAGACTGGCGTCAGGGGGGCCTCACAAGATTGGGGTCAGGGGGGCCCTCACAAGACTGGGGTCAGGGGGTCCTTACAAGATTGGGGTCAGGGGGTCCTCACAAGATTG